>NW_026616216.1:0-28322 GCF_000801105.2 Raphanus sativus | reverse complement strand
TTTAAATCAAAATATTTGGAATGTAATTTAATAAAACTTAAAAGTATATCTAAATCTCTAATATTTACATTTTTGCTGTTTAATATATCAAAATAATTGAATTAAAGTCTGCAGAACGTGAAAACAAAATTTCTAATAATTTAGAAGTTAAACGCATTGAACATGATACAAAAATATCAAAAGAAAATAACATATTAATCTACAACATGAACAAAAGAATCAAGTTGACAACATTATCAAAAATTAGCATATATAAGAACCAAGAATAAATATCCGTGCAGGCGCACGGGTCAAGCTCTAGTTTTTTATTTATTTGGCACACAGTTTCATGTTTTATAGAAATTTTCACCAGAAAAATAATGTGAAACTTTGTCATCTCTGCTTTGGACAAATGTAAAGTAATATAAATAAACATTGGATGCGTTGGAAATCATGATTTGATAGTGGTGGGTTGACAGTGTTAGGAGAAAGGCAGTCGCCTCAGACGCCATATATGATTTATAAAGTTTGGGGGACTCCAAATCTCTAAAATAAAAAAATTGGTCTAGTATAATATTTGTTTGCCCATTTGCCATTTGCATTTGAATATTCTATCCAAATGCTTCATTTGCCGTGAATTGGTGATTTTATCTTGTATGATTTAATAATCCAATATTTTTTTGGTAAAACTAAATATAATCCTTTTGTTGATCCCTCTATTCAAAATAATATAACCTCTACTTTCAAAACTACTACAGTATAATCTCTTTAAATTAATAAATATTTCTATAAATTAATATAATTTCATAGTTCCAAATAGAGTTTTTGCTTCAATTAGTATCTCGATAAATTAATAATTTTTATAAATTAATAAAAAGTCATAGTTTTGGTGTCGTCTCAATATTATTAATTTAGAGAGGTTTCACTATAGCTAGTTTGTAACTTGTAACTAGCTAATTTCGGATTGGATTCTAATAAATACAGAAAACTGAGAAAAAATAATCTTTCATCGGTCATAAGAAGTAAGAACATTCAAACTGTGGAATGGGGGAAAAAGGAAAGAAAATAGCTGAAGCCAAACCGGAAAAGTATGGACAAACAAAATCGAACCGAAATGTATAACCATTCTGAACCAGAAGTTAGTACCAATGGGCCGTGAAAAGCCCATCATCTAAAAATTATGAAGGAACCAAAAAAAAAAAGTCAAAGACCGGCCGGCACATTGCAAAACGGCGTAGATACGTGTCCGAACGCGCGCATAATCCAGATCATCAGGTGAGAGAGAGAGAGAGAAGAAGAAGATGGCATTGCAATGGCTGATTCTGTCGTATGTGGTTGCTGCGGAGGTCGTGATTGCCGTCATATTAACTCTCCCTTACCCTATGCTTCTCAAGAAACGAATCGTGTCACTTGTCTCGCTTATTCTCCAGCCTGCCGCCTCCATCGTCGCCTTCGCTGGATTTCAACTCCTCGGTGATCACCTCTCTCTCTCTCTATCTATCTATCGTAGATCGCCTAATTTCTCACCGTTTCCTGTTCTGGGATCGATATGGTCTTTCTATAATTAGGGATTGACTGATTTTGGTAAATATTGTTTGATTTAGTATTTAAATTTACTCCATGTGAATTGCTTGGGACATACGTTTGTTTCAGATCTTTACTGGAAGAATGAGCATAGACTAATGTGCTCCTCTGAGGTTTGCACTGCTACAGAACGTGATCGCTACGAGAAATCTGTAAGTATATCATCACATTTTGGTAATAGAGTTAAAGCGTATTTTTTGTTCACACTTGTATAATCATCAGATATGAACAAAAAACACCGCTTCAACTCTAGTATCAAATGTACAATCATCTGAGGATTGAGATTAATTGCTTTAGGTTTATTAAATAGATGTAGATGTCTGAGTAATGGGACAATAGTTATTTTTAGTAGCTGTACAAATTGCATATTTTGTCAGATTCCCGGGTTTATTAGTACTACTGTACTAGTGATTAGTATTAGTATCTTCTATTCCATATCTTAGCTGCTGTTTAGAAGCTCAAAAATGTTGCAAGGCGACTTGTTTTAGTGGAATCATCAGGATGTACTTTCATCGATAGATTTGTCATAATCGAATCATGGGGATATATTCGACTTGTTATCTGCGGCTTGGATGTCTCCGGCTCACCATAGTTACGAGTTTACTTGTGTGTCAGATCTACAAGGCTCAGCGGAATGTGGTTCTCTGTGCGGCTGGCATCCTTCTTTACTGGTACATGATCAACAACCTCACACTTCACATTTATGTAATCGAATTGACTTATCTTCTCTCATATTCACTGCTGCCAGGTGTATTTATCGCATCTGCAAGTACAACAAAGACCTTGAGCATTTGGAGGAACTAGAGAAGAGATGCAAGGCAGAGTAGTAGTCTCCTCATAATCTGGTTCTTCTGTTATAGATATTACTTCGGCTTGTGAGTAGTCCCAAAAACTGAAACAAGACCAGGATGTATCTAGATAAATCTTTGCACAGACCTTGTTTTGTGTTTATTCCTCTTCAAACTTTGTGTTACTTTTCTTGAAACAACTCTTATTTTATTTCATGTCCCTAATTGACATTTACAGGTTAATTTTATAGATTACTCATAAGTATCCGAGAATTGGCTTGGGATAGCCCTGCCAGAAGGCCCAGAACCAAGCTGAGCTAGGTTTTTCGAGATTTTGATAGTCTGGTTTGGTCTGTTCCTGCTAGATTAATGCTCTTAATGTTACATTATTCATTGTCATTACAGACCATTTATCTAGTTCAGTACAAACTGGTACCTAGCATCTACATGACTCTCAACATCCCAAAGAAACGACCCGAAAGTCACAGCCTCCAAGACAAGCCTCTTCATTCCACCAAAGCTGATCTTTATCTGCTCGTCCTTGGATGAATCAACTGTCCCTTGCGGTGTTATCACAATCTCAGGCTTACCAAACAACGCCTCCGTGTGCTTCTCAATGATCCCAACTGCTTCTCTTGACCTGATGGTAGCATATCTCTGAAGCGTCTCACTATCAAACGACATCACGTACGTCCTTAACCGGGACGGTTTAATCTCGCTCCCAAAGCCCTTGGCACTAACTCCACCCGCAAATGAACCAACCTCTGGGTGAGAAGACACAGCCTGATACGTCCCATCCTGTGGTTGCTCAACGCTTGTTTTACTCTCACCATCCCCACCACCACTTGGAAGAAGCTTCATTGTCTTCTCAAGCTGAAACCTCTGGTCCACCCGCTTCAAGAAATAACCATACATGATAGAAGCAGCGTAGACTTGCCCAACTCTGAGTTTGCTTATCTGCGCAACAGAAGTCAAGTCACCTATTCTGCTCCCGAGGATCAAAGCTAGATGGTTGTGAATCATCTCGTACATCTCGGGAGAGTGAAGCTGCTCGAGCTTCTCTACTTTGGTCGGCCAAGTATCAACACGACCAGATGGATCTGATGATGGGTTCATTGATGGTATGAGTGATACGTTAGCTTCCATGAACTTTTGAACCACCAATGCGTATAGAATCTCCTCTAACGTCCTTCGTCTCTCATTCTCCTTCAACTCAGCGATTCTCCTACGCAAAGGAGAAAACAATCAAACACATGTTCAACCTCCACTCTGTTTTGTTTCTTGTAACCAAAGGTATAACTCAACCTAGTGATGATTATACATGGATTTTAACAAACCTGTAGAGAACAATGTCGGTTCCAGGCAAAGCGGATGCATCTTTGTTTTGTCCCTGAGAGTCGCGATCAGTTTGGAGCTGCTCAAGCTGCTGTTCGACAGCAGCAGGGACGAGATGAGGATGGCTCACAAGAATCTGAGACAGGAACTGACCAGCGGGAGACTCGAGCTGAAGCGGCGCGATCGGTTTGGAGGAAGCGTCATCAGATGCTGCCGAAGCTCTAACCACAAAACTTCGCCGAGTTTTGGAAGCTGTTGTTGATGAGTTGCTTTGCAATAATGGTTTTGAGAATCTAGCAAACGCGTTTTGCTGCAAGTGGAGATGACAAAGGGATTAAACCGGCCGGTTATGCGAAATCAGATTGGTTCGTAAAATGAAATTGAACACTACCGGAGCATGATGTTTGAGGGAAAGATTCGAGTTTTGATGATAAAGTTAGGTGATTCGAATCAAGAGAAAGAGATTCAGGACATACCCTTAAACGAAGATGAAGTTTTGAACCAGAAGGTGTGAACCCAGGGCTGCTGGCTGTAAGGAACATAGATCCAGTACGCGGTAAGACGGGAGTTCGGATCAAACTCGCGGTCGCGGCGTCCATGTCTAGTCTCGGGGAGAAGAGAGAAGAAACTTGGTCGGAGAAAAAGAGATAAGAAGAGCTACTATGCAGATTACAGAGAGAGAACTTTCGCGAATGGCGAGATGTCTGTAAAATAAAACTTCTTTTTGGTTTGGTTATTTGACAATAATGCAAATTGGATCCGATTATTTATACATCATAAAAATAAAATGTAAAAATTATAATAATTCTCTTAGTTTTTTCTGTGACCATGAAAAATTATACGAGGCTGTGGTCATTGCGTGTCCTTCATATATAACTAGCTTTTGACATAATTCTTTATGTTCTTGTTATATATTCATAATTTTGACCACTTTGTGTCGTTCTCGATGTATTTAGTGTCCATTCGATTTCTATACATTGTGTTTTTATTCTATTGTGTTTTTAATTATTCTATTTTGTAAAATAAAATTAAAGTGTAAAATCTAAAAGCTTAAAGTATATTTTGTCGGTTTTATGAAATTAATATTAATATTCAGATTTAAAGATTAATATGCTCAATAAAATTTTAGATTGATAATTTTTAAAACGGATACATTATTTGGAGAGAAACGTTAAAAATATTGATTGAAAGTAACGAAAAAAAACATACAAAATTAAATAAACACTAAAGTTTGATGTTTATTTTAAACTCTTATAGTATTCAAAATATTTTATATATGATTGGTTGTATATTATTCAACATTTTCTATAAATTATTGGGTGTCTTGTCAATATGACCATTGTATATTTGTTCTTTTCACATAATTTTCTATTGTAAATAATTCCTTATTTATATTTGGATTACACAATTTTTTTAGGTATGACCCGGAATTTTTATGACTAAAATTACCAAATTTATTCTATTTATTTTCTTATATATAATTACTTCTTGCGATATGTTATTTTTGCGATATATTAGATAAACATATATTATTTATTTTATTAATTGAATTATATATAAATTTAGAAATAATACAAAAGTGTCAAAATCATAGATAAAATAAATGGGCCAAAATAATAGATAACCACAATTGATAGGTAGACATAATTTTCCTTATTTATATTTGGATTATACAATTTTTTAGGTATGTTTACAACATACCCGATTTTTTATGGCTTTATATCATTAAGAAGTGTAACATCGTTTGGTTCGCCATTTTTTAAAGTGAGTAATGGATGTGATTGTGAAACAATTAAATGGCAAATGAGCTTAACTACGTTAGATACAAACAAAAGGGAATATTTCTTTTGTCAAATATTTCGGAAGATTTTATCGATGCAATTTTCTATTTTCGTATATAGCAGAAAGATATTTAGAGATTTTATAGCCTATAATGAAGGCCCTCAACCACGAAACTTTGATATCAATTTATTTTAAGTGCTTTAAAAATAATTTAAAATAGCAGTTTAATAGGCCAGTGGCAATTGATTGTAAATATTAGGGAAAAGTAAGGATTAAGTACTAAGTGTACTTCAGTTTTAATAGTTTAAGATTGCAGATATTCTCCTAAACTGAATAATTATTTTCAAACAAATCCCAAAATAACTTTTAGTTAAAAATTTTGGTCTTTAATTTATATAACTATAAACCAAGCTATGGCTGTGACATTGAAAAAAAAACCATGCTATGGTTTCTATATTTTTATGAAGCCAATAGCTTGTTCTAAATTTGTGTGTGGTGATTTGGTTGCAGCTTATACAAAGATTTTCACACTTTTTGCATATATGAGAATCTAGACAATTCTAGAAGATATCTTAGGCAAAGGAGGAAAGTAGAGTCAAAAACTGAGAAAGGGAAGACCAACGTTGAGACATTGAGAGCCACCAACTGGCTCTTGTGTCTATTCTCATTTACACGTAAGTAGATCACAGCTCAAACGTTTGTCTGATCGTGACATGGGCTATTGGGTCCACTAGTCTATTAGATATTCTATTTGGGCCCATAAAGCTTTACACACAACCCGTAGCCTCACCACCGCTCACGGTGGGTTCCGTAACGTGTTCGCATTTCGCAATTTATACTTTTTAAAAGAACTTTTTTTTGGAACACCATTTCGCAATTTATACAAATTCTTCAGTTGGTGGCGTTAATTTGAATCTCTTGTTTTTTTGTCAACTCGGTTGATTAATGAATCGGTGACAGAGCGGAGAAAAGGGGATAAGGATGATAAAATTCATAGTGAATTATTAAATTGCAAATGACTAAAACTTAGGACTAATGGCTTTCTTATTTCTACGGAAGGCGAATCTGCATATGATAATAAGTCATTAGCTAATTAATTAATTGTAACAGCTTCAATTATTTTTTCCACATGGGGCATAGACGAAGTTGAAACAGACCAATAATTAGACCACACTCTTCTCCAACTGTGTCTTCTTAACTTCTTTCTTACCTTTTTGTTCGATTTGATCAAAACACAAACACACAGTTTCAAAAGCATATCTTCTCTACCTCTCTGTTTCAAGGATCTGTCAAGTAAAGTTTCTGCTAATCACCTGATCAAATGGCATCCATGAGCTTCGCCTTAACTAGCTTCTCTGGACTCTCTTCTAAAACCACCTTATCACCCGACTTCGATCACTCCTCTCACCGCCGGAACTTTCTACCTCCGAACAGAGTTGGACTCAAGATCTCCTCTTCTTCCTCCGAGTCAGAGCCTGATCTCAGTGTCACAGTAAACGGTCTGAAAATGCCGAATCCTTTCGTGATCGGGTCGGGTCCACCCGGTACCAACTACACCGTCATGAAGAGAGCCTTCGATGAAGGCTGGGGAGGCGTCATCGCCAAAACCGTAATGCTTTCTTTTTTTATTTTTAGACTCTTTTACTCTGTTTTCTGCGTTCGTGTGATGGTTTGACTAAAATGAATAGGTTCTTTGATTCTGCTGATCACAGAACAGAGGATTTAGATCTGTGTACGATGATGATGTTTATGATTGAATATGTGATGTTTTGATGGTTTAGGTTTCACTAGACGCATCCAAAGTCATCAACGTAACGCCTCGGTACGCCAGGCTACGAACCGGCTCAGCCAAAACAGATGTGATCGGGTGGCAGAACATAGAACTCATCAGCGACCGTCCTCTCGAAACCATGCTCAAAGAGTTCAAGCAGTTGAAACAAGAGTACCCTGACCGGATCCTCATCGCTTCCATCATGGAGGAGTACACCAAAACCGGATGGGAAGAGCTTATTGACCGCGTTGAGCAAACCGGTGTTGTGAGTTTTCCCCCACCCAAACCAAACACACAAGAGTCTTAAGAGCTCTTTAACTGATTCGAGATTTTGATTGTATTTGTATAGGATGCTTTAGAGATCAACTTCTCGTGTCCTCATGGTATGCCAGAGCGTAGAATGGGTGCAGCTGTTGGACAAGACTGTGCGCTTCTTGAGGAGGTTTGCGGATGGATTAATGCTAAAGCTACTGTTCCTGTCTGGGCCAAGATGACTCCTAATATTACTGACATTACTGAGGTGTCTTACTTCTCTCTTCTTTAGTTATAGAACTATGTTTATGCAAGTTTCTGTTAAAGTCCTCTGTTATTTTACTCTGTTTTTGCTTCTTTAACCATATCCATTTTGTTTAAATAGCCGGCGAGGGTATCTCTAAAATCAGGATGTGAAGGGATCGCAGCCATCAATACAATCATGAGTGTGATGGGAATTGATCTGAAGACACTGCATCCTGAGCCATGCGTTGAAGGGTTAGCTTTTAGCATTCTTATGATGTCGAAAGTTTTAGCAGCTCTTGTGTTGCTTATGTTGTTACTTTTTTTTTAATGCAGTTACTCAACTCCAGGAGGCTACTCTTATAAGGCTGTTCGCCCCATTGCGCTTGCGAAAGTTATGAACATTGCTAAGATGATGAGAGATGAGTTCAGTGAGAAAGATTGCTCGCTTTCGGGTATTGGAGGTGTTGAAACTGGCTATGATGCAGCTGAGTTCATTCTCCTCGGATCAAACACTGTCCAGGTGACTAAAGTCAACACTACCTTTGCTTTTGTCGTTTAGTCTCTTACTCAGTTTATTTCTTTTGTTTGGAAGGTATGCACTGGTGTGATGGTGCATGGCTATGGTCACGTGAAAACCCTATGCGCCGAGCTTCGAGATTTTATGAAACAACATAACTTCTCAACAATAGAAGAATTCAGAGGGTATGAGCAACTCTTTTGTTCTTATTTTTTATCCTTACTCTTGTTGTTGCTTACTTGCTTGTTTGTTCGGCACAGACATTCGCTTCAGTACTTTACAACACACACAGATTTAGTCAGGAGACAGAAAGAAGCTATTGAGCAGAGAAAAGCGGAGAGGAGAGGCTTGAAATCTGATAAAGATTGGACCGGAGATGGGTTCGTGAAGGAGACTGAGAGTATGGTTTCTAACTAACTTCAGTAGCCATGATCAAGTGATGGACCCAAAATACTTAAATAAAGTTCCCAACTTCTAAAAAAAAAAAAAAAAAAAGAAAAAAAAAAGTTCCCAACTTCTTCATTCACAGCCAAATGGCAAAGGCTTTTTCCTTTCTATCTTTCACGTCGACCTCTTTACCTCTCTCATTTGAAAAGAAAAGAAAACTAAAGTTGATTGTATCTTATGTTGTTCTAGTTGTGTTATGTTATCATTTGTATAATGTATCCGTTTGCCACCATTTCTGTAAAGACCTTTTACTTTGTTGGGATGGATGTTAATAATCTATTTAAGGAACATCATGGGAAATGGGTTTGGCATTGTTCTAACACTTCTCCATGGAAGAAGTGTTTGTCATCATATTAGAGCACGGACTAAGAGGTCTTTCTTGGCTTAAACATTTATCTTTTCCTCTTTTCAGAAAAAAAAACATTTATTTTTTCCTAGAATCATTTTTATGGTTATTCTACAACAACATGTTGCAGCTGAAAACGGAAATGAAGAGACCAACCATCCTCACTAAAACCACTTTAACATCAGAAATTAAATCAAGCAACTTAACTTTCATATGTACACAACAAGAATATGCAAAAATGTTTAACAAAACCATTTAACTTTTTTTCCACTTGTTTGAAGTCATATATGAGTGAAATTAGACACTTGATTTGTTGGGACTCAATTTATTTGAAAGTAAGATAACTTTTTCAACATAGCGTAAGTTAATTTCAATTTCAAAATCACACTACTGAATTATGTTGTTTCCAAATTAAATTGTTCTACAATTTGGTTTTTCTTGGTTTGATTTAAATTGAAAGTAGAGTGTCACTTGGAACCCTTGGAACAATTTCCAATACAGTAAATGACTCTTGATAAATTCGATGAGAATTCGAAGGTTCCGCTTTTTTGTTAACCAACCAATTTGAAGGCTCGTAGATAGGAATTAAAATCACATGCAACATTTGCCCCAAAAAAAAAAAATCACATGCAACGAAATAGATTAAGTTCAGATTGAAAATATATAAAGTTCCAGACATTATTTTATTCCACATCAAAATAAGGCCAACGACAATGCCTAAATATTAAAAACAGATACAACAACGCGAAATACTCATACAGTACGGGCGATAGTTTTCAGGCAACGATATTTTGGTCTCCATGGACTCGAACGGCTTTTTTTTATGGAACTGTAATACCTGCACGTACACAACGTAAATTCATGATACTGATTGTTTGAAACCCCAATTTCTATATGTTTGGACTTGCTTGGGAAGAACACTTTTCTTTTGTCCTTTAAATCTAACTTTTTTTTAATAAAATGTTATTACAAAATACTAACGCAAATGTGAAGCATTAGTTGGCGCATATGGTTACAGTTAACAAAATAAATTATTTAAAATACTAGATATAATGATTTGACTTAGTGATTGTAGTTAGAATTAAAGTATGTAAATGTGATAAAAAATGAACACTATACACTTACTTCCACATTTGGTACCGCGAGCTACATATCGACCGCATTGACGGATTACCCCAACAGCGTAATTGACATCGATGAGAGCAGCTCTCTGTGGTGTTACAGAAGGACAAACGCACCACGCTGGAGTCGTTCTTATTCTACGACAACATTCAGCGGGGGGAGCCTGCCTCAAAATTAATATCTTGCACGCGTCGATTAATAAGCGACGTTGAGCATGGCAGTATGTTTCTGCAACTGTCAGTTCGAGGCAAAAACTGGAAATCATCATTAGTAAGATCAGTGACTTCAAAATAGCTCTCTTCTCCTCCATTATTTCTCTTTGTGAACTTTCTACGTTTGATATTTGAGACAATGCTGCTCCGGATCCCCATTTATAAAGACAAAACTTCACATATAATATAACCGGTGAAAAATATGTGGTTCTCTTCATTCTCATATAAACTTTATATGTCGGTGCTATACGACAAAATATGATGCCTAATATGTCATTTCACGTTTCCCACTAATGTCCTTAATAATATGGTGTTACAGACCAATGCTACAGTTTGGTAAAAGTTGTTAAAAAAAAATTATTGTGGTAAAATGTTAAAATGAGGTGAGTGAACTCAACACTACCATTACTTTTGTCGTTTAGTCTCTTACTCAGAGATAAAATCAGTTATTGCTTTTAGTTGTAAGGTGCATGGCAATGGTCATGTGAAGACCCTATAGCTTCAAGATTTTATAAAACAACATAACTTCTCGTCAAGAGAAGACTTCAGAGGGTATGAGCAACTTTTTCTTCATATTGTTTTATCCTTACTCTTGTTGCTTACTTGCTTGTTTGTTCGTCATCTTTGTTGCTGGCACATGCATTCCCTTCAGTACTTTACAACACACAGAGATTTGGTCAGGAGACTGAAAGAAGCTATTGAGCAGAGAAAAACCTAGAGGATCAAGGCGTGAAATCTGATAAAGATTGGACCGGAGATGGGTTCGTGAAGGAGACTGAGAGTTTGGTTTCTAACTAAGTTCAGTAGCCTTGATCAAGTGATGGACCCAAAATACTTAAATAAAGTTTGCAGCTTCAATCGGCTCTTCCTTTCTATCGTTTCACATCATCTTCTCACTTGAAAAGAAAAGAAAACTAAAGTTCACTGTATTATATTTTCTTCTAGTTGTGTATCGTTTTATAATGTATCTGTTGCCACCATTTCTTTCAAGTTGGCTTTATTATTTTCTTGGCAACATTTATCTTTTCCTAGAATCATTTTTATGCCGAAAAAATAACTGAATTAGCGCGTAACCAGAACTTGTTTTGCTGTGTTGATTAATATGAAAATGTTTTGAGCAGTTATGTTTCCACATGATGAATGAGTGAATGCGAATATTTCCTTTCCCGCGTTTGATTCCATCAGTTGTAGTTTGTTTGTTAATATTTGGTTATACATAAGATGTATGGATCTTCTAGTTTATATGTGATCTAATTTACATGAATTTTGTATTTTCATGAATATTGGCATTGGCTAACCTGCTAAAGAAACCTTGTTTTGAAAATTATTAAATTTGAGATGATTAAGAATCCAAGTTAAGTTATGATTAGGAATCTGGGGCATACTATTGTTTTTTAGTTTTACTTTTGTGGTTAAAAGGTCATTGCATATTTAAACACACCAGAGCAATGCAAAGAACAAAAAAGGTAACAAAATGGGCTTTATGACAAAAAAGGTGGTTAAAAGGTCCACGGCTTGATTCAGTGAAACATTAAACTCGTTTCATTTCCTACCTAATTACGCTTACGTGCTCACCAACAAATCTATTTTTACTGATTTATTCATAGATATTTTCCTAGTACTCTTTCGTAATCAGTATTTTCGTGGTAATTAAAACCTTTTCGGCTGCATATGATAATTATAAACAAACACTTCAAAATTTTAATTTAGATATTGTTATCATAATCTCCTGCATAATCTGTATTCTGCAATCTCAGGATAAATCGTAACTGAATCGAAATAATCATACTAATCTATTATTAAAAGTTCTAAGAAGTAATATTGCCACACAACAATAAAAATAAAATCACCAACTTTTCCTATTGGACCTAAATATCTGAAAATTAAAATAAAGAAAGAAAACAAAAACAAAAAAAGCTCTATAAACACTCGCAGGAGAGAAGCTGTATCGATATCGTCTTCCCTAAAACAACATTCATTGATTACTATTACTCTCTCCGACGCACAGCCACGTCTTTGCTTTCAGATCTCG
Organism: Raphanus sativus; assembly: GCF_000801105.2. Classification (NCBI taxonomy): domain Eukaryota; kingdom Viridiplantae; phylum Streptophyta; class Magnoliopsida; order Brassicales; family Brassicaceae; genus Raphanus; species Raphanus sativus. The sequence goes on along the minus strand of NW_026616216.1, from coordinate 15,909 downwards.
TCAACCTCAACCTCTCCGACACCACCAAGCAAATCATTGCCGAATACATATGGTTTGGTTCCATCTCCCTAGTCCCTTCTCTTTCACGACCAGTCTCATTATATCTGTTTTCTTACTACTGCTACGATCCAAAAGCTTTGCCTTTGCTATTAATAATCTCTTATGTTTTTACAATTTCGGTTCACTTCACTGTTTTTTTTTTCTCTTTTTCTGTCTTGTGTCGATGAGATTGACGTGTACATCATAAAGCTTGTCTCTTTCTCTGTTGTCGTCTTCTGGGTTTGTGATATTTTTCGTATGGATTGTGATTGAACAGGATCGGTGGATCTGGAATGGACATTAGAAGCAAAGCCAGGGTAAGTTGATGCTCTGTTTATGCATCCTCTGTTTTTCCTTGTATTCTCTGTTCATACTCTGTTTCACATCCTCTGTTTCTCCTTGTATGATCAAAATCTGATTTGTTTTTGGATAAATACAGACGCTCCCAGGACCAGTGAGCGATCCATCAAAGCTTCCCAAGTGGAACTACGATGGGTCCAGCACCGGTCAGGCCGCTGGAGATAACAGTGAAGTCATTCTATAGTATGTTTTCCCGATCATCTACCTCTGTTTATCTACTGTAATAAGTATTTAACACAAATCTCGTCTTGATCTTCATTCTTGTTTTTTTGTTTTGTTAATGAATCGATAGCCCTCAGGCGATATTTCGTGATCCGTTCAGGAGAGGCGACAACATCCTGGTAGGGTTGGTTTTTATATAATTAGTGTGTGACTAAATACAATTTTGGATCAGAATAAAAAAATTGGCTATTGTGTGATCTATGCAGGTGATGTGTGACGCTTACACACCGGCTGGAGATCCAATCCCGACCAACAAGAGGCACAATGCTTCTAAGATCTTCAGCCATCCCAACGTTGCCAAGGAGGTGCCTTGGTATGGGATTGAGCAAGAATACACTTTGATGCAAAAGGGTGTGAACTGGCCTATTGGTTGGCCTATTGGTGGCTTCCCTGGTCCTCAGGTACATCTAACAATCAACTGATTCTAATGTTATTTTTACCTAACTTTCTAATATTATGACATAGGGACCGTACTACTGTGGCGTGGGAGCTGACAAAGCCATTGGTCGTGACATTGTGGACGCACACTACAAGGCCTGTCTTTACGCCGGTATTAGCATCTCCGGTGTCAATGGAGAAGTCATGCCTGGACAGTGGGAGTTCCAAGTCGGTCCAGTTGAGGGTATTAGTGCTGGTGATCAAGTCTGGGTCGCTAGATACCTTCTCGAGGTAATAATCTACTTTAACCTGTATTACTGTGAATACGTACAAGCTTTGCTAATGATCAAACTATCTGTTTGACAGAGGATCACTGAGATCTCTGGTGTAAATGTCAGCTTCGACCCAAAACCAGTCCCGGTTAGTATCTTAACACACTCTAATGCTCATCATATGCACTGTAAGCAGCGTCGGTCATATACAAAGTGCGACGAAACATTCGTTTTAGCTCATCTAAAAACTATTATTCATAAAAATAAAAAAGAATTAAGTAAATATCCAAAATAGTACATTTTTAAGTTTTTCTTTGGTAATCTACATTTTTAAAGTTTATCAGAAAATATCATCCTAATCGCTAAATCTTTATATAAAATAAATATGTTTTAAATTTTTAATTAATTATAGTTTCAAAAAGAAATTTCCTTATGTGCTAACTTATCATAATACATGATCTAGTCTCATTATTTGTATAACACAATTTTTTATTAAAATTTATCTTAACATGTTTATGACCTCTTAATTCTCGTAGCGGGCCCTGATTGTAAGTAGCGTTGTTGTAACATATTGTTGCATTGGTTCAGGGTGACTGGAACGGAGCTGGAGCTCACTGCAACTACAGTACGAAGACGATGAGGAACGACGGAGGATTAGCAGTGATAAAGAAAGCAATAGAGAAGCTTCAGGTGAAGCACAAGGAGCACATTGCTGCATACGGTGAAGGCAACGAACGTCGTCTCACGGGGAAGCATGAAACTGCAGACATCAACACGTTCTCTTGGGGAGTGGCGAACCGTGGAGCCTCGGTAAGAGTGGGACGTGACACTGAGAAAGAAGGCAAAGGTTACTTCGAGGACCGAAGGCCAGCTTCTAACATGGATCCTTATGTCGTCACTTCCATGATCGCTGAAACCACCATCCTCGGTTAATGATCAGACATGTCTTTTTAATTGCACTAATAATTCTTATCATGGACTTTAGTAGTACAACGGCGTTTGGTGTGTTTTGTTTCGAATAATTAAATAAAGGATTTTTAAAGCTTTTGTTATACTGCATGATAATAATAAGAACGTATTGCATGTTTGAACTTGTCGCGGGTAGGATTTGGTGTTAATATAGTGTATTATTATAAAATAATAACGAATATTCTGTTATATTCGGGTTAATTATTGGCTTCCAACTTAAAACCAATTGGCAATTAGTGGATTGACTCTAACCCTTTATATAGTAGTAGAATAATTCTTATATTTCCGATGTGGGATGTTTCTCATCAAAACCCTCCCTCTTATCGTTCTGATAAGATGTTAAATTCAGGTTAATTATGCGCTTCCAACTTAAAACCAATTGATAATTAGTGGATTGACCATAACCCTTTATATAGTAGTAGAATAATTCTTATATTTCCGATGTGGGATATTTCTCGTCAATATATTTCCGTAGTGAAATTGAAAAACAAATAAATATTAAAATTCCGAAGACGCAGGGTGGTGGAATTTGAGGTGGGAACAACGTATAACGCGCTCGTCACGTGAGTGTACTCCTATGTCCTAGTCTGATGCATTGAAGTGCGCGACAGTCTCTGTCTTGGGCTAAAAAGTCAAACCGAATTTGCAATTTTATTGATATTTGTGATATTTATTTTTTGAGTGGGGTCATTTGTGATTCGTTGACTACTCCACTAACAAAAGTTTAGTCTTTTTGTGACGTATTTATTTCTTAAGTTAGGTATAATGTCCATGACGAACTAAAAAGATGATGAAGAAAAGTTGTGTTAACGTTTTCTTAAGTTTTGGAAGTCATAAACGCAAGTACACTGTTCGTACTTGGTATCTCAGTGCATTGTAGTATCACACTTTATGACTTTAATCATCGCAGCTACTTTAATCACACTTTCCTCATAAACTAAACACGTTAATCATGACGTCCAACCCACTTGATTTCGCTTTGAAAGAATATAAAGTTTTGAATCAACAAGATAAAATAGAAAGTGATATAGTTATGATTTGTATTGTCGACCAACAACACAAAACGAAAGAAAACCTAAGGTTGGTAATAATGTTGCTAGTAAGCTTTGAAAGAAAATATATAATATTGTTATTAATCAAACTATTAGATGCGTCCTGAGTTTTTGCGAAGCAGATTACGTTTCAACTTTTCGTCTTTTCCACATGGAAAAAGGAGTTGATAGTAAAAAGAAGAAACGAATTGAAACGGAATCTAACGTTTTGGTTTCACAAGTCATGTAGTTTTTTCCTCGTAACATTTAAAGGTGCACATTCTCTTTTTAATTCATGGTTAGATTGTTTAAATCATTAATTTTATGGTTAAGACTTCTGATAAAACGAATGCTAAGTTCCATCTCTCATCCAGAGTTATATGAAACTCAGAACTCAGTTCAGTACTTGGAACTCAAATAACGTGGCTATTACATATAAGCAAATTATGCTAAGTATTGAGATATGTATAGAGCACGTAGACACTTGGAGCCGAAACGGGGGTTTTACATGATATTAAGGGTAGGGGCCCGGGCTTTCAGTGGGCTGGAAGCAAAAATTGTATTTTGGGCCACTAAAAGCTACATTAATTAAAAAAAGTAAAAAATGTATACCGCGTAAGTCGAACCAGTCAAGTCGGGCTACTGTAACTTTCATTATACAATTGGCAATGAAATATTTATAAACGCAAAAGTCAAAAGCGGATGCTTCTTAGACTTCTTGCCAGGGCCGGATCATGAACACAAGGAGCCGTATGGTTGGTTCTCAGAGGAACCGGGTAGTATTGATTGTCCGTCCATATACACCAATTATTCTGCCAGCTCTATGAGCTGTATTGGTTCTCAGAGGATTATGCTAGTATTGATTGTCCATAGTAACTGGTGCAGTGTTCGGCACCGGCATAAATGTGAAAACTCAGTGTGGTGCTTCACATTGAAAGGGAAAACGACTAGATACATAAATGGATTTAAGTTTCTAATTAGTAATTGCAGAGACGAGTTTGACCACAACTGATAATGAACGAAACAAAAGAGTTTTAGCACTCTTATTAACCCAGCACGCTTTTGTAATCACTCAACTCTCACCAAGTAACCTTCCACTTCATCAACGAGCCAATGAACTCCACTGTTGAGTATCAGCAACCTCAACAACTCCATCGTTTCATCCTCTGTGACGCCCAGTTTGGTAGATATGAATGAAATTCCAATCTTCTTTGTTGTGCACGACTCCAGCAAGTTCAGTATGGCTTGTGTTCTCATCTTCTGTAGCAAATCTTCCATGCAGCGATTGATAAACGTATCATGCTCCAAGTTACTCTACATAACCAAACAGTTTAATCAGAGTATTGTTTATGTGAGAAAACCATATTATTTTTTTAAGTTACCTTTAGTGCTCTCTCGAACTCTTCAAGATCCTGTTTTTGATATGCTTCTATGGAAGATTTCAATGTCAAGATCTCAGGGTGATTTGCGCAGATGTGTAGGTCCCATGTGTAGGGCATACTCGAACTCAGATCACATCACACTACAACATAATCAACAAGAATTAATTTATTACTCGGTTTTGAAAGTAGCAAAGAACCATAGTACTAATGGAAACGACTAATTACTCTGATCATTCGAGCCCATCATACTCGCCATAAGATCAAACCTTTTGTAAGGAAAGACAAAAGATCAATTAAAAGGTATAAAAATAGAGATAAAAACATATGTATATAGAGATGAGAAGATGAAAGGAAACTTACTTTACACATGGTATATATCTCTGGTTGTTGTCTTTGCAGTAGTTTGTAAAAACCGTGCTGAAGGCAACATAAGCTTATGTCCACTGACGTTCTGCCAAGTACATTTTGCCATGTATATATTGTTAAAAATATTTGATTATAATTTTAATTTTTTAAAAAAGTTCTAATAAAAAATAATTGTAAAGGGCTATTTGAAAGTAATTTTTCCTTTTAGCAAAAAATATAATTTTTGTTTTTAAAGATACTGAAGAAAGAGAATTATAAAAGATAAATATTAACTTTCAAGAAAAAAATATTAAACAAAAACGAATTATGAAATCCTACAAGTACAATAAATTATTTAATAAAAATCATGAATAAAAAAATACTATAGAATAAATAATTTCCTTTCTAAAAGACTAACCAAAATAAAATTGTAAAAATACTCTTTTTATTTTCTTATAAATAACTAACTATTATTTCTAAGTGGATATTGTATGTTACAAAATTATAAAGATGCAAATATTTCACATCTACATTAAACTTATCTTATAATAAATAATTTTCTTAGTTCATCATTTTTGTTAAGATTTTAAAAAAGGAAAAAATATAAATATATTGAAGCATCATTCAATTTTTGTGCAGTTTTTGCAACCGGTTTAAGTCATGGCGGAGGGACTGCAAAAACCTATACACGGAATCACCTTGGTATCTACCCTTGATGTATTGAAGCATCTTTAGATTGACATCCATCATTTTCTCGTATTCACCTTGACGACAATAAATCTTCACCATCTGCCTAAAAGCTTTGAAGCACTTAAACAATTAAAAAAGTATGAAACAGAATAATCTAGAAGCAAAGAATGCAACTGGACATAAACCAAGAAAATCATTTAACAAGTGAGAGAGAGATTACCAATTAGCATTATGTGGATCAATGCTGACAACATTAGCAAACTCTGAAAGAAAAATCATCAGGTTTTGTCTCAAGTCATTTCCATGAGTATTATGGTTCTTTGCTACTTCAAAAAAAGAGAAAAATAATAAATGTTTCTTCTTGTTGGTTATGTTGAGGGGGAAGTGATCTGAGTTCGGATTGACTCTTAGCATCTGCGAAAACCACCATGAGATTTTGGCAATGAAAATTTATAATGTCAAATCGTATGAGAGATTTTATATACCTGATAAACATACTGGTCAATATGTTTGTTGAGACTGTCAAACGATGTTATGTCGTTGACATCAAAGACAAGAACACAGCAACAGATTCGATCACGTCGATAAAGGGACACGCTATCCTCGCAAATCTACATGGAAAGAAACTAGTTTATTCATATTCAAAGCTCCATTAAATAAACTAGTACATATTATTTTCTTACCTTCGACTTCCAGATCTTATCATCAATTTCCATCCATCTTACCAGAGCGCCATCAATCTCAGCCGTAAGCTCACGATTAACAAACCTGAAACATGTTAACAAATTGCTTAACATAATTGATAAAATAAGACCAAAGAAAAAAAAAACATAAGAACCTCTCAGATCCGTACCTGTTAATCAATGATGATTTACCAACCCTGTCCAAATCAAAGAAATCAATATTCAAACAAAATATTTGAAAATGGAAGAACAATGACGAAGATAAAAAAACAAGATATGATATAGTACCCTCTGTCACCAACAACTAAAATCGGTAAAACCATTGCTGGAATGTAAGCAAACTGCAAACAAAATGAACACAGAGAAATAATTAATTTATGGAATCAAAGCTTTCCATAACATTTAGGATGTAACTCAAATCAATCAGATCAAGTGTAGAACTCGAATCAATCAAGAAATAAACTCAAATCGAAAAAGACATCTAATCAATCAGAGTCACAGTGTGGAACTCAAATCAAGTAAGAAATAAAAAGCGGTGTTCACCTGGAAGAAATAAGAAGATGAGCTTAGCTGCCTAGATACACGGAGAATCTCTATAAAAATATCAGAATTGGAGATAAAATTTAAAACTAAAAATACATTAATTTGGCTATTAATTTAAAATTTTGGATACAATTTTTGTTAATGCGTGAAACAAAAAGTTTAACATGTTTTTTAAGTGAGCAATAATCCATAATTATATGTATATTATCTGATCTTAAACTATGTGTAGCATCAATATAAGTATTTTGAATGAAATGAGAGAGAATAAAACTAATAATATAAGGTAAATATGCATATGTTCGGTTATCTTCGTAAATCTATTCTGATTCAGCTATTATTTATTCGGGGTTTCAGTTATCCGATTTCTTCTAACTCAAAGGATATTTTGTTATTTTGATTTGGATTTTGGTTCAGATTTTTTTGGGTTAGATTTGGATTGGGGTATCCCAAATTTGTTTGCTCAGGGAACCAACGACTGAGATGTTCCTGAATTAATTAATTTAATTTCAGTGTTAAAAATACTCGGGGGAAGAAGCAGACCAAACACTAGTAAAATCAAATATTTTTTTGAAGCATAACTGAGGAGAGTTAGTGTAATTACTACATCAATAACCTATTACCAAATTTGTAGTTCTAATTTCTAAACCCCCTTTTTTCATTACCATTACCATTACATTATTAAGTTATTATTAAAGCCTTCATTTGTAAAATTTCCGCTGAAATAAAAACACTTGTGAATTAGTATTATTTTTTTGCTTGGAAGTGAAATAAAATGTATTATTATTCTTTTCTGTTTTAGGGGGTTTTGATCAAATGCTGATGAAGTTTAAGGAAATAGTTTTTGTGTAGAAGGAAGGTGATTGATTACCTCTCCACGTCTAACTTCTCTTCGGGCGAATCCACAGATCCAATCGAGGACACTTCATCAGGTATCGTGCATTTTTTTTTCATTTGCTGAAGCTCTTCAATTTTTGATCCGATTAGATCGAATCAAGTAGATTCTTTCTTCTTCTGTAAAGATAGCGAGATAAAGTTACCATCTTTGGCGATAAATCTGCAAACTTTATGGAGATAGAAGAGAGAGAAAAATTGACCTTTTAACACTCTCTTCTGTTTGATTGCAGTTTTTGGGATCCTGAGTGATGAATTTCTTGCTCCGATCTGCTTCCTCCGCCACTCACCGCCCTCCGGTGAGCGAACCACCAGCTACTCCGCCTCAACCTCCTCCTCCCGAAGCAACCAAGCCCCCCGGATCGACTCTGGAAGGGTTGATAGCTGAGGAGACTTTCCCACAGTATCCATCAGTAGATGAGGATCATTTGGCTGATGGATCTAGAGACGACGACGGTAATGGAGACTCAAATTCAAAGTCTGGTGGTGGCTTTGGTATGGAGAGGTTCTCTGATGTGTCTGATGAACAAGGATGGATCTCTATTCCATATAGTAATAATACTTCTTTTAACTTTTAAAGTATTCAACTTTAAAGCTTCTTCTCTACTTTAATCTGATGTCTTCTTATTACAGAGGAGATTCCGGATAACTGGTCTGAGTCCGTTGATATTCAGTCGTTACGGTCCCTGGATCGCTCCTTTGTGTTTCCTGGTAACTATATGCGTCTGTTTCATCATTTACTACTGCTACTAGCTGTTTGTAACATTAGAGACATTTGTGTCTACTTATAGGTGAGCAGATTCAGATCCTTGCTTGCTTATCTGAGAGTAAAGGAGACGCTGAGATCATCACCCCTTTTAAAGTTGCTGAGGTGATGAGCAGAACTGGACATAGAAAGCTCTCTGACAACGGGGCGAGTACACCGTCAGGGGATGGAGATCTGAGCCCTGATGGTCAGTTTGCAACTCAGAACGGCGACAGTCCTGGTAAAGAGAGTTTGGATTCACAGAAGGACGTATCTGATGGCGAATCTATCTTGAGGATGGAGGATCATCAGAGAAGAACTGAAGACTTGCTTTCCAGGTTTCAGAAGTCTCATTTCTTTGTTAGGATCGCAGAGTCTGGCGAGCCGCTTTGGTCTAAGAAAAGCTCTCTGGTGGGAGACACAGAGTTAGATGAAAAGAGGAAAAAGAGACCTTGTGTTAGTGCTTTTGTAGATAGAGGAGACTTTGATCCTAATGTTGCTGGAGGTGTAGCTAGAAGTAAAGCAAAATGCTGTGCCTTGCCCAATGGAGACATAGTGGTATGTGATGGTAATTCTTACTAAGTTGCTGATTAAGTTAACTTACTGATTCTCACACAACACCTTTGTTTGGAAGGGTGCAGGTCTCTTTACAAGTTTATATCGTTGACTGTCCCAAAGAACCATCATTGAGATACTGCAGTTTGAGAAGCATCAGGACGGAGATACTGACTCGGATCATGGACACAAGGATCCATATGGGAACCTTTTAAAGTGGTTGATACCGTTGGATAACACTATCTCTCAGCAACCCCGTTCTTTTACCACCTCCTATAAGCGGCTCTACCCAGGTATCAGCAGCACTGCGCACAAGCCATCACTCTCTTCTGGCTCAGGTTCTCAGCTCTTCTCATTCGGCCATTTTAGAAGCTACTCCATGTCAGCTCTTCCAGCGCCGAACACTGCACCAGTTACTGGACCCGTAAAAACTCAAAGCTCCAAACCATCATTTGATCTTGAAGACTGGGACAGTTACTCAGGTCAAACATTAAGGAACGGTCAGAAGTCTGGGGACTGAAGAGCTGTTATCTTTCCGGGGTGTCCCTTTGGAGCGGGATAGATTCTCTGTTCGTTGTGGACTCGAAGGCATCTGCATTCCTGGTAGAAGATGGAGGAGGAAACTCGAAATCATTCAACCTATTGATATCAATTCTTTTGCAGCTGATTGTAATACAGATGATCTTCTCTGCGTTCAGATAAAGGTGTGTGTTTGTGCAGCTTTGATGTTACTGTGTTCAATTTATTTCTAGGACTCATCTTAAAATTTATCTTTTTGATTGGCAGAACGTTGCTCCTACACACACTCCAGATATTGTTATATACATCGACGCCATAACAATTGTTTTTGAAGAGGCAGGGAAGAGTGCTTCTCCTTCTTCAGTACCAATTGCTTGTATTGAAGCTGGAAACGAGCACAGTTTGCCCAATTTAACTCTCAGGTTTGTTTGAGGGACCAAAGCTAGAATGCTCTTTTCAGGAACATTTATAGAGTGCACTTACCTACGTCTTAAGTTTTCTTCCAACGTTTCAGGAAAGGTGAGGAGCATTCGTTCATTGTGAAGCCTGCTTTTTCTGTTGGAAGTAATCTGAAGCCCTCTGCTGCGAGAAAAGAACTCAAGTCATCGAGTTTGTCTCTTCCATCTGTGAATTTTGAAAGACTAGGGAGCGGTTTAAGTGGTGATCATTATGCGGTGATGGTGTCATGTCGCTGCAACTACACAGGTTGATCCTTGTTGCTTGTTGAGGTTTTTAGCCATGTTTGTGTCTTTCTTCTCTTAAGATCTTTTTTTTTTGTTGTTGTTGTTGGATTCAGAATCAAGACTTTTTTTCAAACAACGAACAAAGTGGAGACCAAGAGTTTCGAGGGACCTGATGATCTCTGTTGCGTCTGAAATGTCAGGAGAGCCTTGTGGCCCATGGGAGGGCCTCCCAGCTACCTGTTCAGGTCACTCTCTCTCTCTCTCTCTGACTATAAATTACTGGCCATCTGCAAAGACCACTCAGCTTAAATCCCAATGGGGTCTTTGTTTTTTGTGCTGTTTCAGATTTTAACACTTCAGGCATCAAATTTGACAACTGAAGATCTGTCTTTAACGGTTCTGGCCCAGCATCCTTCACATCACCTCCGTCTGTGGTGTCCCTAAATTCCACGCCTACATCCCCTATAAGCCCATTCCTAGGATTCTCTGAGTTCACAGAAAGAGTACAAACCGAAAAACGCAACACAACAACGCGTAAAGTCCAGTCGTTACCCTCAATTCCACTGGATACAAGGACAGAGACACCAACAAATGATGAAATGAATCCTTCTTCAGATGTTGTTCCAAAGAGCGGCTTGGGCTGTACACATCTCTGGCTACAAAGTCGAGTTCCCTTGGGGTAAACTTATAATAGCAAATATGATTCAACTCATTCCTTTTTTTTCCTCTGCTGGTAATGTTTTACTATTGGGTAACCTGGTTTTTACTTTCTAAATGCATCAGATGTGTTCCTTCGAAGTCTACAGCAACAATCAAGCTAGAGTTACTTCCTTTGACTGACGGCATAATCACTTTGGATACTCTCCAAATCCACGTCAAGGAGAAAGGTAAACAAAAGAAACTGTCTAGTTTATCACCAACGACTATAAACACATTTTTCCCTTTCTATGAAAACATCCATATGCAAATCTCTAGTGACCTGCTCATTGTAGATTCTTTTTCTTAATGACCGAAACACCAAATGGGCTTGTCTGTGTGTGTGACAGGTCGGAGGTACATTCCAGAGCAGTCACTCAAGATAAACGCTACGTCAAGCATTTCCTCTGGGATTTTCTAGCCTCACCCAAAACCACTTTTTTGCCTTTCTTAAAGCCGAGCAGAGTCATCATCAAACACTGAGCAGTCTTTGTTTCACAGGTTCCATCTTCATCTCAATAGGCTATTGACTTTTGGTTTCAAGCTTTGAAAGAAAGTTATGTTGTAAACCACTTTGGATGCTATTTATTTTGAACATGTGTTTGCATTTCTTTGGACTTCTTTTGTTTGCAATTGATTGGTTCTGTTAAAACTTGGATAGACACAACCTTTGTTATGAACTACATATATTTGTTAATTACTATATACTCCTGATTCACAAAGTGTGTTTTGACACTTTTTTGTTACATAAAAGAATTGTCATTTTAGAATTTTAATGCAATTTATATTTATTTTAAATTTAATATTAGTTACAAATGTTTGATCTTGTAAATAATTTTATTTATCTCAAATAGTATTGGTTAAAATGTGTAAGTAATAAAATATAAATAAATTTAAATTATTTTCTTAAGTGCCAAAACTACACTTTTAATCAATAAATCTTTTATTATCTTGGAAACATGAAAAAAGACAAGATTTTGATCCATAATTGAAAGGACATGACAAAGGGAATTACTATGCTAACTCTGCTGGAACAAAACCGAACAATGTTGGAACATGCCAGGCGCGAGTTGGCAAATACCAACGTGATATGCCACTAGGAACCATCCGTAACACGCAGAAGCGATTACTAACATCTCTGAATCCATGAAACACAAAACAACTTCCTTCTCCATGTCAGTGATAAAGAAACTCATAGGATTCCAAATAAAATGGACATGAGGTTTTAAATCCACTATTAAGAACATGCACCACGACGCAAACGTGGTCTCAATCTCATCGGTTATCCATATTTCCCCCCAGCAGTGTCTTTTTACTCTGATATAACAACAAAAGATGTTCTTCTCTAACGACCGAGAGAGCCATAGTATCAGAATCACATGGTTCATAAAGAGAGCTAGGAAACACAGACGTTGCAAAGCTTTCTTTTGAAAAATCAAAACTGAGAAGTGAGTAGTCAAACACTTTATGATTAGACGACAGCCAATAAGTATCCCCTTTTAGAGACACCCCAAGGTTGTAAGAAGGCTTGGGTTGTGACGGCATCAAGACTCCTCCATGAGTTAGAGCCAAACTCATAGATTTCCAATCTTAAGTCGCCTTCTAGAGTCGTGACATCAAGTTTCTTCCATGATTCAGGTTTCCCGTGGTCGTAGTAACACGGAAGCCTCAAGATTTTGTAGTTATGGCACAGTTCGTTCTTGTCGTATCCCATAGCATAGGCGCTATTGTAATAAGGCTTCTGCTGTTGAATCCATCTGGTTTTCCCTGAAAACGGGTTCCTAACCACAAGCATGTTTGACTTGGGGTGGGTGCATAGCAACAAGCCATCACAATGATGAAAGGCTTTGGTTACATTATCATGGAGATCAACTACGGTAAGTCCATCTACACCAAATATTGTCTCAGCGTCGCAGTTAGCTCCGTGGATGGATATCACTGAACATACCTTGTGATTCAGCATGAGAGCATGATACTGCCTTGTTTTATCAAAGTGCTTCTTGATGAATCTTGGATCTTTGAATAAAGCTTGATGGAACCATCCTTTGCACGTTGATCGTAGGCTCCTCAGAGATGTGACCGGAACCCTAGACAGTATCTCTTCTACCAATTCTTGGGGCAGAGTAGAGATCATTATTGTTTCTATTGTGATAAGATATTATGCAGAATTTTCATAACATTTATACCAAAAAATGCAGACAGAGTTTTAAGTAAATTTTGGAAAGCTCGAAATAGTTTCATACATTTTTTGGCAAGTAAACTAGTAATATTTTCGGGGAAAAATAACTTGAGTTTCAGTTATTTTCCTTTATTAAAACTAATTTATATTCCGAATGTTCCCTTTTGATAAGAAAAACAAAATAATAAAATTTTGTTATTAACATTAGTGAAATAAAATAAGTTTATTTTACATTTATCATTTAGATCTTACATTTTTGAGGTGGTAAAAGTTTGTTTATTATTTTTGGTTTTTGCGCTCACATAAAGCCTCTTGACTCATCCGTCCCTTTTAATTGTTTCAACATAGAGCTCAGATTATATTTGGGGAAAAGACTCGTATTAATAAGATCATTACCTAAGTTTATTCCGAAGTGTTTGTTGTACTATGGAGTTATGTACCAATCCGAACCAAAGTATATTAGCAGATTATACTAGTACTACATCTTACCATTGCAAGTTTGTTAAACCAAACAGAAACACATTTAGTGCTACAAACTCGTTGAACCAACATAGAGGTCACATCTAGAGCATTACAATAATATAGAGGTTGGTAAAAGATATGCTTAGAACCTAGTTCATAGGAAGGAGACCAGAGTTATCTCCTCATTCATTTACGAAGTGAACTCTAACACCCGCAACCACACGTCCTGAGAGCTCAAATTCACAAACAACAGTGTCTCCTGTTTTGAGGTTGTACTGTTGACATACATTCTCCAGCCAGGAAACTAGGAGAACCGCTGTATATATTAGTTAAGCCATCCACTTTCTTTCCATCGGGAAGAATGAAGTACATGGAGGAATCACGGGGACCAAACTCCAAGCCATACTGCCTAATCACCGGAGTGCCACATGCTACTTGCACAAATATGAAAGATATATAGAAAAAGACGAGTCTTTGTTTCAGTTGCAAGTTCAATAAAATAAACTGTGTAACTTTTGTGACTAGAAACTAAAAAAGTATTTACCAGCAAATGGTTTGATTTCGTCACAGTCTTCGCACAATAAGGGTTTTGGGGGTTTAAGAGGTATCGCTCAGGGTTTTGCACATTAGCACAACTCTTTCTCCCACGAGTAGTTGTTCTTCCACTTGCTGAAAGTTCAGCAGCCAATACAAACAAAAAATAGGCAGTCCATATCTTTTGTCTTAGAGATAAAAGTATAATAGTTTTGAGTTTAAAAGAATGAGGATGGTTTCTTTTCAATTTGAATGGTATTACCAGAGGTAGAAGCAGAGGTTGTCTCCTTTTTAGGCTCAACTCCAAGAGGTGCAGAGATGATCTCTTTTCCATCTTTCTTGAAGATTCTCACTTGGAAATACATAGTGTTGGTGTGTGAAGACCAGTGTATCATCTGGACCTAAAAAGTTGTCATCCACAAACTCATCCCAGTCTTCTTTGATCATAAACAGACCTTTTTTGTCTGGGTGGAGCCAGAGTTGCCAAGAATTGTTCCATGGAACGCTAAACACCACTCTGTGCTCAAAAGACTCACAGGTGCCTCTCAAGAACTCTTCCGGAATAATCCTCTTAAGAAAAAAGAAACAGAAACAGTTGAGTAAACAAAAAATAATTGCATGCAGGCTTTGTCTGTAGTTGTAGCTAAAACAATCACCAGCAGAAGAATGAAGTAAAAGCTTATGATCATGTATACATTTGTGTAAACGTTGAAGATAAAGTAGATATATAGTCTTCTTGGTAACAAAAGCAAGTTCAATGGAACAGAGAGTGGAGATCAGAGGATGTACCTTGGATTTAGATTTCCAGTTTTGACCTGGAGACAGAGACTTGGAGAAGCTAGACTTGCTCAGACATTCTTGCATCTTTCTCTCCGGTGACATTCTTCTTCTTCAAAGCCGAGATCTATTTTGAAAACTAAGTGTTGTGGTCTTGTGGAGAGCTGATGATGATCAATTGCATGTGGTTAATAAAAGCAAAAAGCCAAAGTAAATTGTAAACAAAAATAAACTTTTTTTCTCTTCTTAGAGCATCTCGAATGACACTCTATTTTCTCTTCTATAATTCTACAAAAATAGAGTAATTTTATTATAAAGTAAGTTTTGATCCAATGGTTTACTTTATAATATAGTTACTCTATTTTTGTGGAGAAAATAGAGTAAAACCATTATTTCACTCCAAATATAGAGTGAAAAAGTGGGTTTACGTATTTTTCTCTACAAAAATAGAGTAACTCTATTATAGAGTAAATCATTGGAACAAAACTTATTCTATTAATAGAGTTACTCTATTTTTATGGAAATTAGAGCATCAGTATCCCCAGGGACTCCACAAATCCCTTAAATCTTCTTCTTTTTTTTTCTGGTCATGGTAATCTAAGGGACACTTTTATTTTGTCCTTTATATAAGAAATTTTCCCCATTATTCTTCTTGGTCCTCTCCTCTTTCTCCTTAAAGGATGGTTTAAGGGCCTAGGGATATTGATGCTCTTATAGAGGAGAAAATAGAATGTATGCTCTTAGAACGTTATTCCTGTGTTAAAAAAAAAAGGACGTTATTCTTATTTTACCTCGCCCATTCTATTATAGAGGACGCAATAATGAAAGAAGAGGCTCTATAAATTCTTCTTCAAACTTGACACGTCTTCCAGATTACTAAAATACCCTAACCTTTCTTTTTATTGTGAAAAGTCCGGTTCAGTTTGATTTTAGTAGCAAAAGATAAAATTTAAA
>NW_026616215.1:0-28322 GCF_000801105.2 Raphanus sativus | reverse complement strand
ACTAGAGTATTTGAAGTGAAAAGGGCCATTGGTGCTCTCAACCAAGGAGATGGGAGTTCCAACCTCACTTTGGCAAGTTCAGGTCTCTTTGGGCAGAGATGGAGATACTAAGGCCACACACAACTGATCCTACCACTCTATAACCAGGCGTGAAGAGGATAAAGTGTTTGGACTGCTGACTCACTCTCAGCCCATCTTATGGTAGCTTAATTAAGCACATCTTGAGATCTGACAGCTCCCTGACCTGGATGGAAGTATGTGCTCAAATCCAGAAGGAGGAAGGATCCGTGGGCTTATTTGGTCTAACAAAGGAGACCTAAACATGGCACACCAGGCTGAAGAAGCTGTGGCTAACAAGGCATACAAGCAAGAAGAAGAAAGCCTTGATCTGTGACCATTGCAAGAAGAAGGGTCACCTAAAGGACAAGTGCTGGCTCCTCCATCCCCACTTGAAGCCAAACAAGTTCAGAGAGACTCGCCCCAGCACCAGATGCAAGAGCCAATCTCTCAACTGAAGGGGCCGGGCCAACCACACCACATCCTATGGGAGCAAGCAGCAGGGGCGCGGGGGAGTGCCATGACCTCTGCATCAGTGTATGCCTACACCAAGGGCCAATCTAGATGAGATCATCACAAAGTCTGACCTAAGTGTCTCTCATCAAGGCCTTGAGAAGAATCTGGTATACCTAAAATTGGTACTTCTCTTAGTGCATCTCACACTGTTGGTAGTTCTATGAGTGTTTTTTAAAACTGCTAAAACCACTGATTATTGATTCTGGTGCTTCACACCATATGATTAGTGATTTAAGCGTTGATTAAAAATCATTGAACCTGCTTTAGGAAATGTGATGATATAGCCAATGGAGATAAAATTCCAATAGAAGGAGTAGGTGATCTCAAACTGTTTGACAAAGTGTCTAAAGCTTTTTATATGCCCACATTTTGCATCTAACTTGCTGTCGGTTAAAAGAGTGACTAATGATTTGAATTGTCAAGTTACTTTCAGGCCTAACAGTGTGTATTTTCAGGATATTGATTCTAGTAAGTTGCTTGGCAAAGGTGTTACCAAGGGAGACTTGTACTTGCTTGAGGACACAAAGACCAGCTTCTGATTTATCTTGCTATTTAATTCTGTTTCTGAATTCCCTAAAGATGTAATATGGCATGCTAGATTAGGACATCCTCATTCTCATGCTTTGAACATCCTGTTGCCTAGTATTTCTTTTAAAAGTGATTGTGAGGCTTGTATATTAGGAAAACATTGTAGAAATGTGTTTCCTAAATCAATGACCATCTATGATAATTGCTTTGATTTAATCCATTCTGATGTATGGACTGCCCCATGTGCATCTAGAGAACAGCATAAGTATTTTGTGACTTTTATAGATGAAAAGTCTAAGTACACTTGGATCACTTTGCTGCAATCAAAAGATAGGGTGCTAGAAGCCTTTAAAAATTTTCAGAATTATGTCACTAACCATTTCAATGTTAAGATTAAAATTCTTAGATCAGATAATTGTGGTGAATACACTAGCACAGCCTTCAAACAACACTTAGCCTCACACGGAATCATACACCAAACCAGCTGTCCTTACACACCTCAACAAAATGGTGTGGCAGAAAGAAAGAATAGACACTTGATGGAAGTGGCCAGGAGCATGATGTTTCACTCAAATGTGCCTAAGAGGTTTTGGGGAGATGCAGTGGTTACTGCTGCTTATCTTATCAACCGCACGCCAACAAGGGTTCTTCACAATGCCACTCCATATGAGGTATTGAACAAAACTAAATCATCCATAGATCACTTGCGTGTGTTTGGGCGTGTGTGTTTTGTTTTGATTCCAGGAGAGCTTAGAAACAAGCTGGAGGCCAAGAGTAGAAAGGCAATGTTCATTGGGTATTCAACTCACCAGAAGGGTTACAAATGTTATGTACCAGAGACTAGAAGAGTTCTGGTATCAAGGGATGTTAAGTTCATGGAATCAACAGGCTACTATGATGAAAAGAGTTGGGATGAACTCAAGGATCTTTCTCAATCAGCCACTGATAGAGCTAACAACCTGAGAATCATTATGGAGAGACTTGGCATCAGTCTCCCAAAGGAACCGGCAAAGGTCAGGGAGACCTCCACTCGGGCTGCTGAAGAAGTAGTAGAAGAAGTTGGAGTATCTCATCATGATCATGAAGGGGCCATGGAGATGATCAATCTGCGCAAGCTCAGCCTGAAGAGAACTCAGGAGCATCTCATGATCAAGAAGAGATGGGATCACAACCACAAGCAGCCACTGAAACTCATGAGGAACCAAGTGACAACAATCAAGCTGATCAGATACAAACCTTGAGAAGGAGTACAAGGAACAGGAGACCAGCCTCAGATTGGATCAACACAAGGGTTTACTTCAATGCTAAAGCCGTGGCACATCCTATTAGTGCAGTATGCTCACTAGCTCACTACCCAACAGAGCATCAAGCCTTCATCACCGAACTGGATCAAGAATGGATTCCAAAGACATATGAGGAAGCCATGCAAGATGAGGAGTGGGGAGCATCTGTTGGAGATGAGATGGGAGCTATGGAAAAGAATGGAACATACTTTGAAAGTGAACTTCCCAAAGGGAAGAAAGCAGTAACAAGTCGGCTTCTCTTCACAATCAAGTATGGAGCCAATGGAAAGCCAGAGAGGAAGAAAACCAGACTGGTGGCAAGAGGCTACACTCAAGTGTATGGTGAGATTACTTGGATACATTGCCGCCAGTGGCAAAACTGCACACCATAAGGATTCTACTCTCACTTGCGGTCAACTTGGAATGGGACTTGTGGCAAATGGATGTGAAGAATGCATTTCTTCAAGGAGAGTTAGATGATGAAGTGTACATGAGACCTCCTCCTGGCCTTGAAGACATGGTGAAACCAGGAAATGTGCTTAGACTCAGGAAGGCCATCTACGGATTGAAACAATCTCGAAGAGCATGGTACCACAAGCTAAGCTCAACATTGAATGGAAGAGGCTTTGTGAAGTCTCAAGCAGACCATTCTCTCTTCACTCTCACCAGCAAGGAAGGTATCATAGTCATCCTGGTATATGTTGATGACATAATCATCACTGGTAGCAACAAGGAAGGTATCATCTCAACTAAATCTTTTCTCAAGTCTACTTTTGATATTAAGGATTTGGGAGAGTTAAAGTACTTCCTAGGGATTGAATTTTGCCGCTCTAAAGAGGGGCTGTTCATATCTCAAAGGAAGTACACACTTGATATCTTGAATGAGGCAGGAACCATTGGAAGTAGACAGGCCAAAAACACCATTGGAAGAAGGCTACAAGGTGCTGCGAGAGGGGGAGTATGAAGCTACTCCATTTCAAGATGTCAAGAAGTATAGAAGAATGGTGGGCAAGCTCATCTATTTGACCATTACCAGACCAGATGTGTGCTTTGCTGTGAACCAAGTGAGTCAACACATGGGAGCTCCTAAGGTGCATCATTGGAACATGGTAGAGAGGATCTTGAGATACTTAAGAGAGGCGCCAGGTCAAGGAGTTTGGAGGGCGTGTAACAAGAGCACTGAAGTTGTGGGGTATTGTGATGCTGATTGGGCTGGAGACAGAGTAGATAGAAGATCAACCGCAGGTTATTGCACATTCATTGGAGGGAATCTGGTCACCTGAAAGAGCAAGAAGCAAAAGGTGGTATCTTGCTCAAGTGCTCAAGCAGAATATAGAGCAATGAGGAAACTTACCAGTGAGCTGATATGGATCAAAGGTCTACTCAAGGATTTGGGCATTGAGATCAGTACACCAATGACCATGCATTGTGACAACCAAGCAGCAATACACATCGCAAGCAACTCAGTCTTCCATGAGAGGACTAAGCATATAGAAGTGGACTGCCACAAAGTAAGACAAGCAGTGGAGCAGCTAGTGATACTTCCATGCTATACTAGGAGTGAGGATCAACTAGCTGATATCTTCACCAAGGCAGCCAGCAGCAAGGTCTGTGAGTTCATTCATCCTAAACTTGGACTGATAGACCTCACTTGTCACTGATCCCCTTAGCCATGAAGGATTCTACTCTTTTTCCTTTGCTTGGTTTTTATCCCAAGAGGTTTTTCCAAGTAAAGGTTTTAATGAGGGAATGCTTCATGGTTTCCTGTGAGATTTAGAGATTAAGTGTGAAGATTGATGAGAATGAGTAACTAAGAGAGTGAGATTGAGAGAATCCGAGAGAGAGAGTTTAGTGAAGTGGTTTCATCTTTCATTCACTTCACTTGAAATGGTTCACATACAAGGTTAATATATCGACATAAGCAGCATAAGAGAACAAAGGAGAAAAGCATAAACAAATGAGCAAGTAGTCTGGTCGCCTGGTCTTGGATAGCGACCTGTCATCAACGGCTCCAAGGCAAGAGTAATACAATATTATACTCTTGCCGACATCCCCCTTCTTGTCTTCACACTCCAACGTCTCTCTCTTCTTTCAAACATATCAGAGGCGACCTAGGGAGGATCTCCTTGCTGTTCAAGACTCTTTTACAAGTTCTAGTGTTGCCTTGTCTCCCAAGTTGTACGGCCATACTTGTGTTCCAAGGTAACACCATTTCCTTGTATCATTTGAATCTCTTCTTCTCCTCTGATTACTCTTATGTCGCTATGCTTCATCTCAACACTCCCCCTCAAGCTTGACCATGTGAAACAAGTCAAGCTTGGAAGTCATGAAGCATTCCCTCATTAAAACCTTGGCTAGGTAAAACCACATGGGACAAAAAAACCACGCCAAGGGAAAAGAGTAGAACACTTCATGAAGGAGAGAATCAGTGAGATGATATGTCTATGAGTCCAAGCTTTGAATGGATGAACTCACAGACCTTTCGGCTTGCAGCTTTGGTGAAGATGTCTGCCAGTTGCTCTTCACTTCTGGTGTAACATGGCAGTATGATGCGTTGCTCCACTGCTTGTCTGACTTTATGGCAATCAACTTCAATGTGTTTGGTTCTTTCATGGAACACATTGTTGGAGGCTATATGAATGGCTGCCTGGTTATCACAATGCATTGTGATGGGATCTTTGCTTTCAATTCCCAAATCCCTTAGCAGGTTCTTCATCCAGATTAGCTCACTGGTGAGTTTCCTCATTGCTCTATACTCAGCTTCTGCACTAGAGCATGAGACTATCTTCTGCTTCTTGCTTTTCCAAGTGACTAAGTTGCCTCCTATGAAGGTACAATATCCAGTAGTAGACCTCCTGTCCACTCTGTCTCCAGCCCAATCTGCATCACAATACCCCACTATCTCAGTGCTCTTGTTGCACCCTAGCCATACTCCTTGTCCTGGTGCCTCTCTTAGGTATCTCAGAATCCTTTCCACCATGTTCCAATGGTGCATCTTTGGCGCTTGCATGTGCTGACTGACTTGGTTCACAGCAAAGCATACATCCGGTCTTGTAATGGTTAGATAGATGAGCTTTCCCACCATTTTCCTATAGTGCCTTACATCTCCATATGGCTTATCTTCTATCTCCCCCTCACGCATCACCTTGTATCCTTCTTCTAGTGGCGTTTTAGCAGCTCTACTGTCAAGATCACCAGCTTCTTTTAACAAATCCAAAGTGTATTTTCTTTGTGATAGGAACAGCCCTTCCTTAGATCTGCAAATCTCAATCCCTAGGAAGTACTTGAGCTCTCCCAAGTCCTTGATGTCGAATGTTGCTTTAAGAAATGCTTTGGTTGAGCTGATCCCTTCTTTATTACTGCCTGTGATGATTATATCATCTACATAGATGAGTATAACAATGATCCCTTGCTTGCTGGTCAGAGTGAACAAGGTGTGATCAGCCTCAGATTTTACAAAGCCCCTTCCATTCAGTGTTGAGCTCAGCTTGTGATACCAGGCTCTTGGGGATTGCTTCAGACCATATATTGCTTTCCTCAGTCTCAGAACATTGCCAGGCTTTACCATGCTTTCCATTCCAGGTGGTGGGCGCATGTATACTTCATCTTCTAGCTCTCCTTGTAAGAATGCATTCTTGACATCCATTTGCCAAAGATCCCATTCCAAATTCACAGCAAGAGAGAGCACAACCCTTATGGTGTGTAACTTTGCTACTGGAGCAAACGTTTCTAGGTAATCTTCTCCATACACTTGGGTGTAGCCTCTTGCTACTAGCCTGGTCTTCTTCCTTTCAGGTTTCCCATTAGCTAGATACTTGATTGTGAACAGAAGCATGCTGGTCACTGCCTTCTTGCCTTTGGGAAGCTCACTCTCAAAATAGGTTCCATTCTTTTCCATAGCCCCCATCTCATCTTCCACAGACTCTCTCCATTCATCTATCTCCATGGCTTCTTTATAGCTTCTCGGAATGAATTCTTGATCCACATTTGCCATAAAGACTTGGTGGTTCTCAGGAAACTGAGCTAGAGAGCATGTAGCTTGAATGGGATGAGCCACGGCTTGTGAGTTGAAATACACTCTTGTATTCACCCAATCTGTTGGAGGACGCCTGATCCTCTCACTTCTTCTTGGTGGTTGAGCTTGAGCTGGTTCTTCTAGTATTGTAGCCTCATCATCCGTCTGATCTCTGCTACCCACTGATCCTTCTGGTTGCTCTGCTTGATCATGAGAAACTGAGCTTTGTGGTTGTATCTCAGTTATCTTCCCCCCCTCAGGATCAAGAGGAGCATCCGCAGTAGCTTCATTACTAGGACCCTCCTGGTCTCTATTGCTTGTGGAACCCTCCTGATGAGAGCTTGACTCAGCTGTTGTATTCCCTCCTGGTATACTGATGCCAATGCCCCTCATAACCCTTCTCAAGTTCTCGGCCCTATCTGATGCTGATTGAGACAAGTCTTTTACTTCATCCCAACTCTTTTCTGCATAGTAGCCTTTGGACTCAACAAACCTCACATCCCTGGATACTAGAACCCTCTTGGTATCTGGCACATAGCACTTGTATCCTTTCTGGTGAGGAGAGTAGCCTATAAACATGGCTCTGGTGCTCTTTGGTTCCAGCTTGTTTCTTTGTTGTCCTGGAATCAACACAAAGCACACACACCCAAATACCCGAAGGTGATCTATAGATGGACGATATTTGTTTAATACCTCATGTGGTGACTGATCTTGCAAGATTTTGGTTGGTATCTTGTTGATCAGGTAGCATGCTGTCATCACTGCATCGCCCCAAAACCTCTTTGGCACATTCATGTGGAACATCATACTCCTAGCAACCTCCATAAGGTGCCTATTCTTTCTCTCAGCCACTCCATTTTGTTGTGGAGTGTATGGACAGCTTGTTTGATGGATCACTCCATGCTTGGATAGGTGTTGTTTAAATGCTGTGCTTGTGTATTCCCCACCATTATCTGATCTCAAAATTTTTATCTTGGCATTGTAATGGTTAGACACATAATTTTGAAAATTTATAAAAGCATCTAACACCCTATCCTTTGATTGAAGCAAGGTGATCCAAGTATACTTGGTTTTCTCATCTATGAATGTCACAAAGTATTTATGAAACTCCCTAGATGCGCATGGTGCAGTCCAAACATCAGAGTGAATTAAATCAAAGGCACATTCATAGATAGTACTCGATTTAGGAAACACAGTTTTACAATGCTTTCCTAAGATACAAGCTTCACACTCTTTTTGAAAAGAAATACTAGGCAACATGATGTTCAAGGCACGAGAGTGAGGATGACCTAATCTAGCATGCCACATTACATCTTTAGGGAAATTAAAACAAGAATTTAAAGCAAGAGATAAATCGGAAGCAAGCTTAGTGTCTTCAAGCAAGTACAAGTCTCCCTTGGTTACACCTTTGCCAAGCAACCTACTAGTTTCAATATCCTGAAACAAAACATCATTAGGAGTGAAGGTAACATGGCAATTTAAATCAGTGGCAACCCTTTTTACTGATAACAAGTTGGAAGTGAAACTAGGCATATAAAAGGCTTTAGAGTCTTTTTCAAATATCCTAAGATCACCCACCCCTTTAATTGGAACCAACTCTCCATTAGCTACACAAACATTTCCTAGGGCAGGAACAATATTTTTAATCAACCCTAGATCACTTATCATATGATGACTAGCCCCTGAATCAATCACTAAAGGTTTGTTAATTTTAGAGCTAGCAATCGCATTCAAGGAATAGTCAATATTAGTAGCATGTAAAGAGGTACCAAAGGTGTTACCAGAGTGGTCCTTGAGGGCCCTGATGAGAGCCTCAATGTCAGATCTCTTGATGGTATCATCAGGAGTGATTCTCAAGGTACTGGAGTTGCTTGATACAAGCGCTTTGCCTTCACCAGCTGGATTGGTGTTTGAGATGGCTCGTGTGGTGTTTGGAGTGCTTGGTTCACCCATCTCACCAGAGTAGTTGGCTCTTGCATCATTGAGAGGAGTCCTGAACTTCATTGGCTTGAGGTGAGGGTGGAGAATCCAGCACTTGTCCTTGCCATGCCCTTTCTTCTTGCAATGGTCACAAACCCACACTTTCTTGTCCTCCGGCTTGTACTGACCCTTGTTTGCTGTGCCTTCAGCTTGGTTCACCAACACAAGCTCTCCTTTGCCCCCAAAGAGTCCAACCGACCCTTGTTCCTTCTGGATTTGAGAGCATACTTCTTCCAAGGTTGGTAGCTTCTCAGCTCTCAGCAAGTGTTTAATGAGGTCGTTGTAACCGGGGTTCATGGTGAGGAGCAAGGCAAACACCTTGTCTTCTTCTCTCCGGTCTTTAAGTATGCTAGGGTCCACAGTATATGGCCTCAGCATCTCCAACTCAGCCCACAAGGCTCGGAACTTGCCGAAATGCTGGTTGAAATCCATGTCTTCTTGGTGGAGTGAGCTAATGGCCCTCTTGACCTCAAACACTCTACTCAAGTTTGATATGTTGCCATACACCTTCTGAAGAGTGTTCCACAACTCTTTGGGAGTCTCACAGTAAGAGTAAGCTTCCAAGATTGGTGCATCAAGGCTGCTTTGGATGATAGACAACACCAAGAGATCCTCCTGATCCCACTTGTCTTCGGTAGCAACCACAACTTCAGTACTGTCCCCTCCTTGGACAGTTTCTTTAGAGGGCTTGTCTTCTGTTATGTGAGAGCAGAGACCTCTTCCTCCCAAGGCTGTTTTCACAAGCCTAGACCACAAGAGATAGTTTACACCAGTGAGTGTAACCGGAATGGAGACTTTGGATGACTTTTCCATTTTTGGCAAATTCTGGAGTGATAAGTGAAGAACACTCAAGAACACAAAGAAATTTTGCTAAAAAGGGAAAGTTAAGAACAGAGATTATGCGGAAGTGAAAAAGAAATTAAGGTCTCAAGAGCAAGATAGCTCTGATACCATGTGAGATTTAGAGATTAAGTGTGAAGATTGATGAGAATGAGTAACTAAGAGAGTGAGATTGAGAGAATCCGAGAGAGAGAGTTTAGTGAAGTGGTTTCATCTTTCATTCACTTAACTTGAAATGGTTCACATACAAGGTTAATATATCGACATAAGCAGCATAAGAGAACAAAGGAGAAAAGCATAAACAAATGAGCAAGTAGTCTGGTCGCCTGGTCTTGGATAGCGACCTGTCATCAACGGCTCCAAGGCAAGAGTAATACAATATTATACTCTTGCCGACATCCCCCTTCTTGTCTTCACACTCCAACGTCTCTCTCTTCTTTCAAACATATCAGAGGCGACCTAGGGAGGATCTCCTTGCTGTTCAAGACTCTTTTACAAGTTCTAGTGTTGCCTTGTCTCCCAAGTTGTACGGCCATACTTGTGTTCCAAGGTAACACCATTTCCTTGTATCATTTGAATCTCTTCTTCTCCTCTGATTACTCTTATGTCGCTATGCTTCATCTCAACATTTCCAAGCTTGATCAATCCCTATGATCAAGCTTGAGGGGGAGTGTTGACATGAAGCAATAAATGGATGCATGGACATGAGAAACAAAGAAGAGAAGAAGATGAAGCCTCTCGGATGGATGAAGAAATACTTGATCAGCACAAGTCTTGTGAGGCAAGTCTGGCCGTACAATACTTGGGTATCAAGCTATCAATTTGCCATGAAGAGTTATTCAAAGACAAGAAGAATATATTTAAACTAGGAAGAGTGAAGCTGGGGACCGTTGAAGTGTGAAGACAAGGAGAAGCAAGTTGCACAATTAAATAATGAAGGAGTCACATGATCTCCTTGCCGTTGGGAGCTGTCTCTCTCCATCCAGACCTGTCCCTTTCTCGGATCAGTGCGCAGAGAAGACTAGCTTAGTTTATTATAGTTCTCTTTGTCTTGTTTCTCTATTTTTGCTATTTAACCATGTATCATGTTAACCATTTTAATTAAGGGAAATATGAATTCCTCAACTCTCTATCTTTAGTTTGCGCAAACAACTCCTCTCTCTCTCTTCTCTTTCACTCGGATTCATCTTTGCTTACACTCTTGTTCTTCAATTCTCATCACAAACTTGCTTTACTCTTCATAAATTATCAAGAAAGTGGGATATTTTCTTACTCACAACTCCTATGAGATTTATTCAACTTCCTGGTTATTCTCCACTGATTAGTGGTTCCAAATAAAGCTTCTTAGATCGTGGTTCATCCTGGTTTGATAAGAATCATGAAGATATTGCCATATGTCCGAACAGGCCAATCTGGAATCATCTGGATAGAAAGTGGGATATCTTCTTACTCACAACTCCTATGAGATTTATTCAACTTCCTGGTTATTCTCCACTGATTAGTGGTTCCAAATAAAGCTTCTTAGATCGTGGTTCATCCTGGTTTGATAAGAATCATGAAGATATTGCCATATGTCCGAACAGGCTAATCTGGAATCATCTGGATAGAAAGTGGGATATCTTCTTACTCACAACTCCTATGAGATTTATTCAACTTCCTGGTTATTCTCCACTGATTAGTGGTTCCAAATAAAGCTTCTTAGATCGTGGTTCATCCTGGTTTGATAAGAATCATGAAGATAATGGCATATGTCCGAACAGGCTAATCTGGAATCATCTGGATAGAAGGTGGGATATCTTCTTGCTCACAACACTTATGAGATTTATTCAACTTCCTGGTTATTCTCCACTGATTAGTGGTTCCAAATAAAGCTTCTTAGATCGTGGTTCATCCTGGTTTGATAAGAATCATGAAGATATTGCCATATGTCCGAACAGGCTAATCTGGAATCATCTGGATAGAAAGTGGGATATCTTCTTACTCACAACTCCTATGAGATTTATTCAACTTCCTGGTTATTCTCCACTGATTAGTGGTTCCAAATAAAGCTTCTTAGATCGTGGTTCATCCTGGTTTGATAAGAATCATGAAGATATTGCCATATGTCCGAACAGGCTAATCTGGAATCATCTGGATAGAAAGTGGGATATCTTCTTACTCACAACTCCTATGAGATTTATTCAACTTCCTGGTTATTCTCCACTGATTAGTGGTTCCAAATAAAGCTTCTTAGATCGTGGTTCATCCTGGTTTGATAAGAATCATGAAGATATTGCCATATGTCCGAACAGGCTAATCTGGAATCATCTGGATAGAAAGTGGGATATCTTCTTACTCACAACTCCTATGAGATTTATTCAACTTCCTGGTTATTCTCCACTGATTAGTGGTTCCAAATAAAGCTTCTTAGATCGTGGTTCATCCTGGTTTGATAAGAATCATGAAGATATTGCCATATGTCCGAACAGGCTAATCTGGAATCATCTGGATAGAAAGTGGGATATCTTCTTACTCACAACTCCTATGAGATTTATTCAACTTCCTGGTTATTCTCCACTGATTAGTGGTTCCAAATAAAGCTTCTTAGATCGTGGTTCATCCTGGTTTGATAAGAATCATGAAGATATTGCCATATGTCCGAACAGGCTAATCTGGAATCATCTGGATAGAAAGTGGGATATCTTCTTACTCACAACTCCTATGAGATTTATTCAACTTCCTGGTTATTCTCCACTGATTAGTGGTTCCAAATAAAGCTTCTTAGATCGTGGTTCATCCTGGTTTGATAAGAATCATGAAGATATTGCCATATGTCCGAACAGGCTAATCTGGAATCATCTGGATAGAAAGTGGGATATCTTCTTACTCACAACTCCTATGAGATTTATTCAACTTCCTGGTTATTCTCCACTGATTAGTGGTTCCAAATAAAGCTTCTTAGATCGTGGTTCATCCTGGTTTGATAAGAATCATGAAGATATTGCCATATGTCCGAACAGGCTAATCTGGAATCATCTGGATAGAAAGTGGGATATCTTCTTACTCACAACTCCTATGAGATTTATTCAACTTCCTGGTTATTCTCCACTGATTAGTGGTTCCAAATAAAGCTTCTTAGATCGTGGTTCATCCTGGTTTGATAAGAATCATGAAGATATTGCCATATGTCCGAACAGGCTAATCTGGAATCATCTGGATAGAAAGTGGGATATCTTCTTACTCACAACTCCTATGAGATTTATTCAACTTCCTGGTTATTCTCCACTGATTAGTGGTTCCAAATAAAGCTTCTTAGATCGTGGTTCATCCTGGTTTGATAAGAATCATGAAGATATTGCCATATGTCCGAACAGGCTAATCTGGAATCATCTGGATAGAAAGTGGGATATCTTCTTACTCACAACTCCTATGAGATTTATTCAACTTCCTGGTTATTCTCCACTGATTAGTGGTTCCAAATAAAGCTTCTTAGATCGTGGTTCATCCTGGTTTGATAAGAATCATGAAGATATTGCCATATGTCCGAACAGGCTAATCTGGAATCATCTGGATAGAAAGTGGGATATCTTCTTACTCACAACTCCTATGAGATTTATTCAACTTCCTGGTTATTCTCCACTGATTAGTGGTTCCAAATAAAGCTTCTTAGATCGTGGTTCATCCTGGTTTGATAAGAATCATGAAGATATTGCCATATGTCCGAACAGGCTAATCTGGAATCATCTGGATAGAAAGTGGGATATCTTCTTACTCACAACTCCTATGAGATTTATTCAACTTCCTGGTTATTCTCCACTGATTAGTGGTTCCAAATAAAGCTTCTTAGATCGTGGTTCATCCTGGTTTGATAAGAATCATGAAGATATTGCCATATGTCCGAACAGGCTAATCTGGAATCATCTGGATAGAAAGTGGGATATCTTCTTACTCACAACTCCTATGAGATTTATTCAACTTCCTGGTTATTCTCCACTGATTAGTGGTTCCAAATAAAGCTTCTTAGATCGTGGTTCATCCTGGTTTGATAAGAATCATGAAGATATTGCCATATGTCCGAACAGGCTAATCTGGAATCATCTGGATAGAAAGTGGGATATCTTCTTACTCACAACTCCTATGAGATTTATTCAACTTCCTGGTTATTCTCCACTGATTAGTGGTTCCAAATAAAGCTTCTTAGATCGTGGTTCATCCTGGTTTGATAAGAATCATGAAGATATTGCCATATGTCCGAACAGGCTAATCTGGAATCATCTGGATAGAAAGTGGGATATCTTCTTACTCACAACTCCTATGAGATTTATTCAACTTCCTGGTTATTCTCCACTGATTAGTGGTTCCAAATAAAGCTTCTTAGATCGTGGTTCATCCTGGTTTGATAAGAATCATGAAGATATTGCCATATGTCCGAACAGGCTAATCTGGAATCATCTGGATAGAAAGTGGGATATCTTCTTACTCACAACTCCTATGAGATTTATTCAACTTCCTGGTTATTCTCCACTGATTAGTGGTTCCAAATAAAGCTTCTTAGATCGTGGTTCATCCTGGTTTGATAAGAATCATGAAGATATTGCCATATGTCCGAACAGGCTAATCTGGAATCATCTGGATAGAAAGTGGGATATCTTCTTACTCACAACTCCTATGAGATTTATTCAACTTCCTGGTTATTCTCCACTGATTAGTGGTTCCAAATAAAGCTTCTTAGATCGTGGTTCATCCTGGTTTGATAAGAATCATGAAGATATTGCCATATGTCCGAACAGGCTAATCTGGAATCATCTGGATAGAAAGTGGGATATCTTCTTACTCACAACTCCTATGAGATTTATTCAACTTCCTGGTTATTCTCCACTGATTAGTGGTTCCAAATAAAGCTTCTTAGATCGTGGTTCATCCTGGTTTGATAAGAATCATGAAGATATTGCCATATGTCCGAACAGGCTAATCTGGAATCATCTGGATAGAAAGTGGGATATCTTCTTACTCACAACTCCTATGAGATTTATTCAACTTCCTGGTTATTCTCCACTGATTAGTGGTTCCAAATAAAGCTTCTTAGATCGTGGTTCATCCTGGTTTGATAAGAATCATGAAGATATTGCCATATGTCCGAACAGGCTAATCTGGAATCATCTGGATAGAAAGTGGGATATCTTCTTACTCACAACTCCTATGAGATTTATTCAACTTCCTGGTTATTCTCCACTGATTAGTGGTTCCAAATAAAGCTTCTTAGATCGTGGTTCATCCTGGTTTGATAAGAATCATGAAGATATTGCCATATGTCCGAACAGGCTAATCTGGAATCATCTGGATAGAAAGTGGGATATCTTCTTACTCACAACTCCTATGAGATTTATTCAACTTCCTGGTTATTCTCCACTGATTAGTGGTTCCAAATAAAGCTTCTTAGATCGTGGTTCATCCTGGTTTGATAAGAATCATGAAGATATTGCCATATGTCCGAACAGGCTAATCTGGAATCATCTGGATAGAAAGTGGGATATCTTCTTACTCACAACTCCTATGAGATTTATTCAACTTCCTGGTTATTCTCCACTGATTAGTGGTTCCAAATAAAGCTTCTTAGATCGTGGTTCATCCTGGTTTGATAAGAATCATGAAGATATTGCATATGTCCGAACAGGCTAATCTGGAATCATCTGGATAGAAAGTGGGATATCTTCTTGCTCACAACACTTATGAGATTTATTCAACTTCCTGGTTATTCTCCACTGATTAGTGGTTCCAAATAAAGCTTCTTAGATCGTGGTTCATCCTGGTTTGATAAGAATCATGAAGATAATGGCATATGTCCGAACAGGCTAATCTGGAATCATCTGGATAGAAGTGGGATATCTTCTCCTCAACTCACTATGAACAACTTCCTGGATCTCCACTGATTAGTGGTTATTCCAAATAGAGCTTCTTAGATCTGTTCCAAGATGTTGATAATCCTGGAGGAACAGGTCCAATGCTGGAATCATCTGGATAGAACAGGGAGATCTTCTTCTTTATTGGATAAAAGTTATTCACTTAAGAACAACTGATAAGTGGTTCTCCAAGGAAGGTTGTTAGACTGCTTCAGTTGGTTCAATCAAGGTTCTTCATATCCATTTCCAACTCATTTCTCGAATCATGTGGTTTGAGCAGTGCATTTCTCGATCATACCAGCATCCGCCATTTCATTTTCTGTCTATTTAGCTTCCTCCCATCCATTTTCCTGGTCAATAAGGGCTGTCACTGGTCGTACAGGTTTGTCTAAAGTCACTCCATTCATTATAGAAGCCTCATAAAGTCTCATAGTCTTTTCTCTCGGTCCAATATATTTCATGAATCATGCCAATAAGCCTCTCCAATCAGTCCATTAGACTGTGATATGGCCCATTTCCTTTCTGGTACATGGATTGGCTTCCAGAACTTGAGTTTGTAGCTGATCCAGGTCGCACCATTCCCTCCTCCTTTAAAAGGATTTGTCCTCAAATCCAGTTCCTCATGGATGAATAAACTGTCCAATCTCTGCTGCTTTCTTTCTTCTTGGACCAGAGTGTTGTTAAAGCTCTTGTGCACGTTTATCTCCCCTCCAGGCTCAAACACAAAGCTTTGTAAAGCCTTCACACGTCCTAGATGCTTCACAGGACTTTGCTCATTACAATCAACACTTAGAGCAAGCAATTTCTGCTCCTTGTTTAACTCAAATCTCACTGCTTCTGATTGAGATTCTCTCCACTGATACCAAACACAAGTCTTGATATTATACTTCTGGGCACGTGATCTCAGCTTTAACAAACCAGAAACTAACATTGGTTCTTCCTGATCATGCAAGAAGCCTTCCAACTCAAGCTTCAGTGCTGCTGCTATTTTGATCAGATTGTTGTTAATGTTTCTATGCACACAACAGCTCCCTCTTGGTTCAAAAACAAGGTGTTGCAGCCCCATAACAAACCTCAGATGCTCCACTATGCTGGTCTGAATCCATACAGGAGGTTTGATCAGTAGGTCACAAGAAAAAGATTCAATGATATCAGCTTCTTCAACCACAGTTGTAATTGCCAATTCATGAGCTTGAGGTGATCCATTAAGCACTCCTTCTTCAGCTTGGTTTTGACCAGGCACGTGATCACATATAACTGATGATATCTCCTCTTGTTTCAGATGATTATCCAAGTAATCTGCTTGACAAAGAGTGGCTGGTTCTGATTCAAAATCTTGTTCCCTCTCAACCAGTTTTGCTGCTGTTTCTTCTTTCTTCTCTGCTGGTTCATTCTGGTAACAGCCTAGCTCATCAGCTCTTGATGCTGGACGTGGGACTGACCTCTGATGTGGGTTTTTCATCACAGCAGTGAGTGATTTATCTATGATCTTCATGAGGTGTTCCTTGAACTGTGGGCTTTGCAATTCATCAAGATATGCATCATGTAGCTGCAACTTTCTTTGTTCCTCATGACCAGAGTAGGACTTTGGCTCATCTATGGATTTCCTAACACATCCTTTAGCTTCCCTAGCTTGGAATTGCATCCTTTCCAAGTCAGTTTGCCCATACCTCTTGGCTACAAACTTCTTCTTCATGACAGCCTTCATCTCATACCAAGAAGAAATCTGTTGCTCTCCATATTGTCTCCTAGTATTAGCTGTCTGATACCACCAATCAAGTGCATAGCCACATAAACCAGTAGATGCCAATTGAGCCTGCTTCTCTGTTGTGTACCCCTGACACTTGATAATTAAATCCATCTCCTTTTCCCATTCTAGATATGTATCTGGATCAAAATCTCCATAAAAGAGTGGAATCTGGATCTGTTTTCTTCTTCTTTGCAACTCCCTTGTTGCTTTGCGCTCAGCAGCCATCTCTTCATGACTTCTTTTGCTTTCAGAATAAGACATAGGAGACTGCTGGATATGATAGATTTCGTGCTCCTAGGTGAAAAATTCAAACCCTTACCTTCAAGAGGCTCTGATACCACTTGGTGCAGCCCTGGAATGGCTGTCTCTCCCTAGATCACTTGAAGGGGGCGCGGGTGGATGAAAGGTGATGGAGGTGGTCTTCTCCTTAGAGCTATGAGCTGCTCTAAAGATGTTTTGCTACTCCTGAGACACAGGTTCACCCTGCTTGGTGTCTGGATGAATCACAGAAGATCACTCTTCTTATTGTGATAAAAGTTGTTCACTAAGAACAATGATAAGAAAGTCTCCAAGGAGACGGTTGTTGAGCCAACAAAGCTTCAGTTTATTCAATCAATGGTTCTTCATCTTCCATTTCCAACTCATTTCTCGCCCATGTCGGTTTGAGCAGTGCATTTCTCGATCATACCAGATCCGCCATTTCATTTTCTGTCTATTTAGCTTCCTCCCATCCATTTCCTGGTCAATAAGGGCTGTCACTGGTCGTACAGGTTTGTCTAAAGTCACTCCATTCATTATAGAAGCCTCATAAAGTCTCATAGTCTTCTCTCGGTCCAATATTTCATGAATCATGCCAATAAGCTCTCCAATCAGTCCATTAGACTGTGATATGGCCCATTTCCTTTCTGGTACATGGATTGGCTTCCAGAACTTGAGTTTGTAGCTGATCCAGGTCGCACCAACAGGCTAATCTGGAATCATCTGGATAGAAAGTGGGATAACTTCTTACTCACAACTCCTATGAGATTTATTCAACTTCCTGGTTATTTTCCACAGATTATTGGTTCCAAATAAAGCTTCTTAGATCGTGGTTCAACCTGGTTTGATAAGAATCATGAAGATATTGTTGACATGAAGCAAATAATAAGGTATAAGGTTAAGCATGAAGCAATGAGAGAATGCTAGTAAGAAAGCAAGACAAGACACGCACAAGATGATCAAAGGTTTAGTATGGTCCATGAGTGTCTTGCAAGTCAAGTAAATGTCTAAGTCTTGTTATGAGGAGATTTAAATATCCAAGAATGAAGGAGAATGTCGACAAAGAGGATATGAACGTTGAGGAGAAGAGTCACGAGACTGGTTAAGACAATTGCACCGTTAGGTGCTGTCACTTTCACCCGGCTGTGCGCACCTGATCAGATCAAGACATCTCTCTTCTTTGTTTATTTGTTTCTGTACTATCTCCTAATTGTTTATTACTTCTCTCATGCACTTGCGAGATCTCTCTTTGCCTTTATAAGGTTGTAACATGTTACCATTTGAAGTTAAGGAAATATATTCCTCTTTACTCTTTGACACTCACTCTCTCTCTCTCACTCTCTCTCGCGAGTTCATCAATCCTCATAACATTCTCTTTAATTCTCACTACTTCTCTTACTAATTCATACAAATCATCATGGTATCAGAGCATCAAAGCTCTTGAAACCTACTTCTTTTACTTCCGCAATTACTCTGATTTTGCTGTTCTTGTTTCAAATCCATATTTCAACTTTCTCTCTCCTGTTCTTGGCGATTTGGAAGCAAGATGGATGAAAACAACAACAACCACAAGCATCTCAACATTCCTGTGACCTTGAAAGGGATTAACTATCTCTTCTGGGCCAGGATGGTGAAGAGAGCCCTTGGAGGCAAAGGACTATGGAAGTATGCCACAACTGAAGCGCCTTCCAAGCCTACTGACCAAGGAGAAAAAGGGAAAGAGAAGGAGGAGAAGGAAGAAGCTGATGAAGATAAATGGGGCCAAGAAGACCTCATGGTGCTCTCAGCTCTCCTTAGCTCCCTTGAACCCTCAATCATGGAGTCTTACTCCTACTGTGAGACCACCAAGCAGCTATGGGACACACTGTACAAGGTGTATGGGAATGTTTCCAACCTGACAAGGGTCTTTGAAGTGAAGAAAGCTCTCAACAGTCTCAACCAAGGAGACATGGAGTTTCAACCCCACTTTGGCAAGTTCAGGTCCCTATGGGCTGAGCTGGAGCTACTGAGACCTCATACCATGGATCCTGACATCCTCCTAGCAAGGCGTGAAGAAGATAAGGTCTTTGGGATGTTGCTCACACTCAACACTTCCTATGGAGCTCTTATCAAACACATCTTGAGGGCAGACAAACTCCCTGATCTGGATGATGTTTGTGCTCAAATCCAGAAGGAAGAAGGCTCAGTGAGCTTATTTGGAAACAAAGGAGACCTGAACATGGCGCATCAAGCTGAAGAGGTGGTAGCTAACAAAGCAACCTACAAGCAAGAGGACAGGAGATCCTTGATCTGTGACCACTGCAAGAAGAAGGGTCATCTTAAAGACAAGTGCTGGATCCTGCACCCTCACCTAAAGCCAAACAAGTTCAAGGAACCAAGGTCACAGTACCAGGATGCAAGAGCTAACTTCTCAGCTGATGGTGTTGAGCCAGCGACTCCAAACCAAGGTGGTGGAAGCGCCATGGCATCTACCTCAGTGTACAACACACCAAGGCCTAACCTGGATGAGCTCCTCAAGAAGTCTGACTTGGA
This sequence comes from Raphanus sativus, assembly GCF_000801105.2. Lineage (NCBI taxonomy): Eukaryota > Viridiplantae > Streptophyta > Magnoliopsida > Brassicales > Brassicaceae > Raphanus > Raphanus sativus. The sequence continues at coordinate 8,684 of NW_026616215.1, read as the reverse complement.
TGCCCTCATCAAGGCCCTAAAAGAATCTGGTATCTCTAGAACTCTTGGAATTTCTCTCAATGCTTCTCACACTGCTGGTGATGTTTTAAACTTGTTAAAATCGGCTAAACCATTGATAATTGACTCTGGTGCTTCACATCATATGATTAGTGATTTAAACCTGATTAAAAACATAGTTCCAGCCTTAGGAAATGTGATGATAGCTAATGGTGATAAAATCCCAATCAAAGGGGTTGGCGATCTTAAGCTATTTGATAAAGAATCAAAAGCCTTTTATATGCCAACCTTTGCTTCAAACTTGTTATCTGTTAAGAGAGTCACAAATGATTTAAATTGTCATGTTACTTTCACTCCTAACAGTGTGTATTTTCAGGATATTGATTCAAGTAAGTTGCTTGGAAAAGGTGTCACAAAAGGAGATTTATACTTGCTTGAGGACACAAGACCAGCATCTGATTTATCTGTTGCATTTGTTTCTGTTTCTGATTTCCCTAAAGATGTAATGTGGCATGCTAGATTAGGACATCCTCATTCTCATGCCTTAAACATCCTGTTGCCTAGTGTTAATTTTCAAAATGATTGTGAAGCTTGTATTCTAGGAAAACATTGTAGAAATGTGTTTCCTAAATCCAAGACTATCTATGATAATTGTTTTGACTTGATTCATTCGGATGTGTGGACTGCCCCTTGTGCATCTAGAGAACACCATAAGTATTTCGTGACATTCATAGATGAAAAGTCTAAGTACACTTGGATAACTCTGTTGCAATCTAAAGATAGGGTGCTAGAAGCTTTTAAAAATTTTCAAAACTATATCACTAACCATTTCAATGTCAAGATTAAAATTCTTAGATCAGATAATGGTGGTGAATACACTAGCACAGCTTTCAAACAACACTTAGCCACGCATGGAATCATACACCAAACTAGCTGTCCCTATACTCCACAACAAAATGGCGTGGCTGAAAGGAAGAATAGGCATCTGATGGAGGTGGCCCGGAGCATTATGTTTCATGCAAATGTTCCTAAGAGGTTTTGGGGTGATGCAGTTGTCACTGCCACTTACCTTATCAACCGCACTCCCACTAGAGTCCTCCTTGATTCCACACCATATGAGGTACTGAACAAAACTAAACCTTCCATAGATCATTTGAGGGTTTTTGGGTGTGTTTGTTTTGTATTTGTACCAGGAGAACTAAGGAACAAGTTAGAGCCTAAAAGCACTAAGGCTATGTTTATTGGCTACTCTACACATCAGAAGGGATACAAGTGTTATGTTCCAGAGACAAGAAGGGTCCTGGTGTCAAAGGATGTTAAGTTCCTGGAATCAAAAGGCTATTATGCTGAGAGGAGTTGGGAAGAGCTTGAGAATCTTTCTCAATCTGCCTCGGACAGAGCAAGTAACCTTAGAGTGGTGATGGAGAGGCTTGGCATCAGTTTATCTAGATCACCAGCCCCGGTCAGTGAGGTTCCAACACAAGCTACTGAAGAAGCAGCTACAGATGTTGAGATCACTCATCTTGATCCTGAAGGGGGTGATAGTACTGAGCAACAACCAATGCAACCTCAAGAAACCTCAGTATCTCATGATCAAGATGAGATGATAGCACCAACCGGAGTCACTGAAGCTGAAGCAGAACCTGAACAGATACAACCTAGAAGAAGTACAAGGATCAGGAAACCAGCCTCAGATTGGACCAAGACAAGAGTGTACTTCAATGCAGAAGCAGTGGCACACCCCATTAGTGCAGTATGCTCTCTAGCTCACTACCCAGCAGAGCATCAAGCCTTCATCACTGAATTGGATCAGGAATGGATTCCAAAGACATATGAGGAAGCAATGCAAGATGAGGAGTGGGGAGCATCGGTTGGAGATGAGATGGGAGCTATGGAAAAGAATGGAACATTCTTTGAAAGTGAGCTTCCCAAAGGGAAGAAAGCAGTGACAAGCCGGCTAATCTTCACAATCAAGTATGGAGCCAATGGAAAGCCAGAAAGAAAGAAAACCAGACTGGTGGCGAGAGGGTACACACAAGTCTATGGTGAAGACTACTTGGATACATTTGCACCAGTAGCAAAACTACATACCATAAGGATCCTTCTATCACTTGCAGTCAACTTAGAGTGGGACTTGTGGCAAATGGATGTGAAGAATGCCTTTCTTCAAGGAGAGCTAGAAGATGAAGTGTACATGAGACCTCCTCCTGGTCTTGAAGAGATGGTGAAACCAGGGAATGTGCTTAGGCTAAGGAAGGCTATCTACGGATTGAAACAATCCCCAAGAGCATGGTACCATAAGCTAAGCACAACACTGAATGGAAGAGGCTTTGTGAAATCTCAAGCAGATCATTCTCTTTTCACTCTCACCAGCAAGGAAGGTATCATAGTCATACTGGTATATGTTGATGATATAATCATCACTGGTAGCAACAAGGAAGGTATCATCTCAACTAAATCTTTCCTTAAAAATGTCTTTGATATTAAGGATTTGGGAGAGTTAAAGTACTTCCTTGGGATTGAAATATGCCGATCTAAAGAGGGGCTTTTCTTATCTCAAAGGAAGTACACACTTGACATTTTAAATGAGGCAGGAAACCTTGGAAGTAGGAAGGCTAAAACACCATTAGAAGAAGACTACAAGGTACTGCGAGAGGGGGAGTATGAAGCTACTCTATTTCAAGATGTCAAGAAGTATAGAAGAATGGTTGGAAAGCTCATCTATCTGACAATCACCAGACCAGACTTATGCTTTGCAGTAAACCAAGTAAGCCAACACATGGGAGCTCCTAAGGTGCATCACTGGAACATGGTGGAAAGAATCCTAAGGTATCTAAGGGAAGCACCAGGACAGGGAGTTTGGATGGCATGTAACAAGAGCACTGAGGTTGTGGGTTACTGTGATGCGGATTGGGCTGGAGATAGGGTTGATAGAAGATCAACCACAGGCTATTGTACCTTCATTGGAGGGAACTTGGTTACATGGAAAAGCAAGAAGCAGAAGGTGGTGTCCTGCTCAAGTGCTGAGGCAGAGTACAGATCAATGAGGAGACTTACAAGTGAGCTCATATGGATCAAAGGACTGCTAAAGGATTTGGGTATTGAGATCAACACGCCAATGATCATGCATTGTGATAATCAAGCAGCAATACACATTGCCTCCAACTCAGTCTTCCATGAAAGAACCAAGCATATAGAAGTGGATTGTCACAAGGTGAGACAAGCAGTAGAGCAGCGAGTGATCCTTCCATGCTACACAAGAAGTGAGGATCAACTTGCTGACATCTTCACCAAGGCAGCCAGCAGCAAGGTTTGTGAGTTCATCCATCCAAAACTTGGACTCATAGACCTCACATGTCAATGATCCCCTGACGTGAAGCATTCTACTCTTTTACTTGCAAGGTTTTGTCCCAATGGGTTTTCCTTGCAAGGTTTTAATGAGGGAATGCTTCATGACCTTCCAAGCTTGACTTGTTCCATATGGTCAAGCTTGAGGGGGAGTGTTGACATGAAGCAAATAATAAGGTATAAGGTTAAGCATGAAGCAATGAGAGAATGCTAGTAAGAAAGCAAGACAAGACACGCACAAGATGATCAAAGGTTTAGTATGGTCCATGAGTGTCTTGCAAGTCAAGTAAATGTCTAAGTCTTGTTATGAGGAGATTTAAATATCCAAGAATGAAGGAGAATGTCGACAAAGAGGATATGAACGTTGAGGAGAAGAGTCACGAGACTGGTTAAGACAATTGCACCGTTAGGTGCTGTCACTTTCACCCGGCTGTGCGCACCTGATCAGATCAAGACTGTTGAGATGAAGCATCATGAGTAAAGAGAAACCAGATCAAGGATAGGAAAGCAAAGGATCACGAGTACTTGTGACACAAGTCTGTCCGTACAGCTAACCTAGCTTGGAGCACAAGGGAGCATAGTTGGATATTCAAATAATGTGAAGACTTAAGAGAGGAGAAGAGGAGAAGAAGAAACTCGCCAAGTAAAAGGAATGGTTGGCGAGTTTGAAGAGTGTCACGGGTGAGAGTAAGGAGAGAGTGGTTCCCAACCGTTGGGACCTGTCCCTTTCACTCTGCTCACTCTGCGCCCCTCTGTCCATACGCCAGACTTGTTTAATATTGTTGCAAGCTCTTTGTTTATTACTATCCAGAGATTTGTCTCTCTTTATATACTCCTTTGTATGCAACCATTTCAAGTATTAAGTGAAACATGTCTTTCATTCTCTTTGTCTCTCAATCTCGTTACTCTCTCATCTCTCCACACTTCTAATCTTATCATTCTTTCATGGTATCAGAGCACTAAGCTCTTGAGACCTTTCACTTCCGCAAACACATTCTCTGATTTCTCCATTTCTTTTCATCCGTGAGACATCTTGTTCTTGTTTTAGTTCTATTTTTGGCAAAGTTCTTGGTGTTCTTGAGGTGTTCTTCAAGTTCATCTCCAGATTTTACCAAAAATAGCAAAGTTTGTTCAAACTGTTCTTGAGAGTTCTGTCGTTTTCTTTTGTTCTTTCTTTTTCAAAAACATCTTGTTCAACTATTCTTGAGCTGTTCTTATGGATTCCTCTGGTTCCTCTCATGAAAACTCAAGAATGGTGACTATTCCAGTTACTCTCAAAGGAGGTAACTACTTACACTGGGCGCGGCTAACCAAGACAGCTCTAGGAGGCAGAGGTCTCTGGGAAGTTGTTGAAGAAGGCTTAGACACCAAGAAGAAGACTATCCTAGGAGAGGATGGTAAGGAGGTGGTGGAAGCTGATGCGGATGCTGGGAACAAGAAGAGAGTTCAAGAGGATCTCCTGGTTCTGTCCATCCTTCAACACAGCCTGGAACCAACAATTTTGGAAGCCTATGACTACTGCGAGACTTCCAAAGATCTGTGGGACACACTCAAGAAGGTGTTTGGTAATGTCTCCAACATCAACCGTGTGTATGAAGTCAAGAGGGCTATCAATAACTTGTGTCAGGAGGATACTGAGTTTGATAAACATTTTGGGAAGTTCAGATCCCTTTGGGCAGAGCTGGAGATGTTGAGACCAGCAACTTTGGACCCTGATGTGTTGAATGAGAGAAGAGAACAAGACAAAGTCTTTGCTTTGCTGTTCACTCTCAACCCCGGGTATAATGACCTAATCAAACACATCCTGAGGGGAGTGAGTCTCCCATCCCTTGATGATGTTTGTGCTCAGATTCAAAAAGAGAAGGGTTCCGTGGGGCTCTTTGGAGGAAAAGGAACTCTTATCATTGCAAACCAAGCTAAAGAAGAAGAAGAGATGGGCGTGGCAAACAAGGGCTCTTACAAACCAGAAGAGAAGAAAGTGTGGGTGTGTGATCACTGCAAGAAGAAGGGCCACGGCAAGGACAAGTGCTGGATCCTCCACCCACATCTTAAGCCTCAGAAGTTCAGAACTCCATATGCTGATGCTAGAGCACATTTCTCTGGTGAGATGGGAGGATCATCTACACCAAAGCAAGCAATGGTTCCTGGTGATGGAAAGGCCTTAACATTCAGTGGGAGTTCAGCCATGGGGACTGCTCAGGATGAGACTATTAGGAGGTCTGACCTCCAGGCTCTCATCAAAGTCCTCAAGGACAACTCTGGTAACACACTTGGTATCTCTCTTAATGCATCATTACAATCGCCTATTGCTTGTATTACTTCAACTCATGAAACTAGTTGTGTTAAGCCTCTTGTAATTGATTCAGGAGCTTCTCATCACATGATTAGTGATTCTAGGTTGATTAGTAATGTTAAACCTGCTCTAGGAAATGTGATGATTGCAAATGGAGATAAGATACCTATTAGAGGTGTTGGAACTCTTAAACTGTTTGAAAAAGATACTAGTGCCTTTTATATGCCATCCTTTGCATCTAATCTTTTATCTGTGAAAAAGGTCACTAATGATTTAAATTGCAAAGTGATATTTAGTCCTAACGAGGTTGTGTTTCAGGATATTGAGACTAGTAGGTTGCTTGGCAATGGTGTGAGCAAGGGAGACTTGTATCTTCTTGAAGACATCAAGCCAGCAGCTGATTTATCTACTGCTTTCATTTCAATTCCTGTTGACAATAATGTATTATGGCATGCTAGACTAGGTCATCCACACTCTAGGGCTCTGAACCTTTTATTGCCTAATGTTTCTTTTAAAAATGATGGCTGTGAAGCTTGTATTCTTGGCAAACATTGCAAGACTGTGTTTCCTAAGTCTTCCACGATTTATGAACACTGCTTTGATCTTATTCATTCTGATGTGTGGACTGCACCATGCATATCTAGGGAGAATCATAAGTATTTTGTCACCTTTATTGATCAAAAATCAAAATACACTTGGCTGACTATGATTCAAACCAAAGATAGGGTGCTAGATGCTTTCATAAATTTTCAAAACTATATAACTAACCAATTCAATGTTAAGATCAAAGTATTCAGGTCAGACAATGGAGGAGAATACACAAGCCATGCATTCAAAAATCACCTTGCCAAACACGGCATCATCCATCAAACTAGTTGCCCTTATACACCACAACAAAATGGTGTAGCTGAGAGGAAAAATAGACATTTGATGGAAGTGGCAAGGTGTATGATGTTCTATACCAACGTGCCCAAACGTTTCTGGAGTGATGCAGTCATGACAGCATGTTATCTTATCAATAGGACCCCCACAAGAGTGCTAGATGACCTCACTCCATATGAGGTATTGAACAACAAGAAACCCTCTCTTGATCACTTGCGTGTATTTGGGTGCTTGTGTTATGTGTTACAGCCAGGTATGCAGCGGAACAAACTAGAGGCCAGAAGCACTAAGGCTGTATTCATTGGCTACTCTACTACACAGAAGGGCTACAAATGCTATGATCCTAACATGAGGAGGGTTCATGTGTCAAGAGATGTCAAGTTTGTGGAATCAAGAGGGTTTTATGATGAGAAGAGTTGGGATGAGCTCAAGGACCTCTCTCAATCCTCCACTGATAGGGCAAACAATTTGAGAAGAATTATGGAGTCACTTGGCATCCATATGCCTCAGCCAAGTCAACCTCAGAGTGATGGAGCTGGTGGTTCTGAAAATGGGGGTACTGGAGCTGGAAATCAACCTCCAGTAGCTGTGCGTGAAGAGGTTACTCCGGCAAGTGAGGATTCCCATCCTAATCCTGAAGGGGGGAATCAAGAAACATCACCACACAGTGATCAGGTTCATGATCAGGATGGAAATGCAAATACACCAGCTGAGGAGCAACAAGTTGAGGAACACATGGAAGAGGAACAGGTAGCTCAACCAATGCTTAGGAGAAGCACAAGGGAAAGAAGACCAGCCTCAGACTGGATAAATACAAGAGTGTATTTCAACAATCAAGCAGTAGCCCATCCAACCCAAGGGGTGTGTTCTCTAGCTCAGTATCCAGTGGCGCATCAAGCATTCATCACTGAATTGGATCAAGAATGGATTCCAAAGACATATGAGGAAGCTATGCAGGATGAGGAGTGGAGAGCATCTGTTGGAAATGAGATGGGAGCTATGGAAAAGAATGGAACATACTTTGAAAGTAAGCTTCCCAAAGGAAAGAAAGCAGTGACAAGCCGGCTTCTCTTCACAATCAAGTATGGAGCCAATGGAAAGCCAGAAAGGAGGAAGACAAGACTTGTAGCAAGAGGCTACACTCAGGTCTATGGAGAGGATTACTTGGATACCTTTGCACCAGTGGCAAAGCTTCACACGATCAGAGTGGTTCTCTCACTGGCAGTAAACCTAGAGTGGGATCTATGGCAGATGGATGTCAAGAATGCTTTCCTACAAGGTGAACTAGAAGATGAAGTCTACATGAGGCCACCTCCTGGTATGGAAGATCTTGTACAACCAGGAAATGTTCTCAGGCTAAGGAAAGCAATCTATGGGTTAAAGCAATCTCAAGAGCCTGGTACCACAAGCTCAGCACAACACTAAATGGAAGAGGATTCAACAAGTCTGAAGCTGATCACACTTTGTTTACACTGACCACGGAACAAGGTATCATAGTCATCCTGATATATGTGGATGACATTATCATTACAGGCAGTGATAAAGAAGGTATCATCTTAACTAAGTTTTTCTTAAATCCTCATTTGATATCAAAGACTTGGAGAAACTAAAGTACTTTCTAGGGATTGAGATATGCCGATCTAAAGAGGGGCTATTCTTAAACCAGAGAAAGTACACACTTGATATGTTGAGTGAGGCAGGTGATCTAGGTGCAAAGAAAGCAAAGACTCCATTGGAAGATGGGTACAAAGTATTGCGCAAGGGGGAGTTTGAGGACAAAATTTGAAGATGTCAAGAGGTACAGAAGAATGGTGGGAAAACTCATCTATCTAACCATCACAAGGCCAGATATTTGCTTTGCCGTGAACCAAGTGAGCCAGCAGATGCAAGCACCAAGTTCATCATTGGGCATGGTTGAGAGGATCAAGGTACCTAAGAGAAGCACAGGACAGGGATCTGGATGGGATGCAATAAGAGCACCGAGATAGTTGGATACTGTGATGCTGATTGGGCAGGGATTAGAGTTGATAGGAGATCAACTACTGGCTATTGCACCTTCATTGGAGGCAACTTGGTGACTTGGAAGAGCAAGAAACAAAGGTTGTGTCTTGTTCAAGCGCTGAAGCTGAATATAGGGCAATGAGGAAGCTGACAAGTGAGTTGA
>NW_026616214.1:0-28377 GCF_000801105.2 Raphanus sativus | reverse complement strand
AGGACAACAATTCTTCTTAGGCGATCTTTAGAAGCTCCAGGCATTCCCGGAACTTATTTCCTGGTAAGTTCTTTGTCAGAAAATCAGCAGGATTCTTAGATGTATGTATTTTCTCAATCACCACATCTCCCTGTGCAATTACATCTCGAATAAAATGCAAACGAGTGTCTATATGCTTGGTCCTTTCATGGAAACCTCCATTCTTGGCCAAGTGTATAGCGCTCTGCGAATCACAAAATACTTTAACGCTCTCTTGCTGAAACCCTAAATCACCACAAAATCCTTTCAACCATATAGCTTCTTTTACAGCTTCTGTTAGAGCCATATATTCTGATTCCGTAGTTGATAAAGCAACTATGTGTTGAAGCCCTGATCTCCAACTTATAGTATTTCCACCTACTTGAAAAACATATCCAGTAACAGATCTTCTTCTATCCAGATCACTCGCATAATCAGCATCACAAAAGCCCTCCACTTTAAAGTTAGAGCTCTTAGTGAAATTTAGGCAAAAACTCGATGTTCCTGCAAGATACTTCATAATAAATTTCACAGCTTCCCAGTGAATCCTTCCTGGATTTCCCATAAATCTGCTGACTAATCCCACTGCATATCCCAAATCAGGTCTAGATCCCACCATTGCATACATTAGAGAACCAACCGCACTAGCATACGGAATTTCACTCATTAATTCTCTTTCTGTTCTTAGCTCTTCTTCATTCAAACTTCTTAGCTTAAACTGAGCTCCAGTTGGTGTGACCACTGCTCTGGCTTCAGACATATTAAACGTTCTTAAAACCTGTTCCAAGTAATTTCTCTGACACAACTTAACCCATCCGTTCTTCCTGTCTCGGATAATATCCATCCCAAGAATTCTACTTGCAGCTCCCAAATCCTTCATCTCAAATCTATCTTTCAAATTTTCTTTCAGCTCTCTGATTTTAGATAAATCCTTTGAAGCAATTAACATATCATCAACATAGATAAGCAAGTAGATCATTTGCGAAATCTCTGATCCTTTTATGTAGACACATGGATCATATAAACTCCTGCGGAAGTCATGTGTCTTCATAAATTCATCAAATTTCTTATTCCACTGTCTGGGGGACTGTTTAAGTCCATATATGGACTTCTTTAGTAAGCATACTTTCCTTTCCTTCCCCTTTTTCACGAACCCTTCTGGCTGATTCATGAATATTTCTTCCTCTAGCTCTCCGTTTAAGAAAGCAGTCTTAACGTCAAGCTGCTCAAGCTCAAAATCTTCATTTGCCACCAATGAAAGCATGATTCTGATCGAAACATGTTTCACTACTGGAGCAAAAACTTCTGTATAATCAATACCTTCTACCTGTGAAAAACCTTGTGCTACGAGTCTGGCTTTAAATCTAGGTTCTTCCACGCCTGGTATTCCCTTCTTGAACTTGAACACCCATTTACAGCCAATAGTCTTTTTCTGTTCTGGCTTCTCAACAATCACCCATGTACCCGTCTTATCAAGAGAACTCATTTCTTCTTCCATTGCTTTTAGCCATTGCTTCCAGTACTTAGATCTCCTAGCCTCATCAATCGTCTTAGGCTCATCAATGTCTAAGTCTTCGGCTGCAGCTAATGCATAAGCAAACAAATCATAATCATCAAACTTCGATGGTAGCTTGATCTCTCTCCGAACCCTGTCTCTAGATATAACATAATTTTCCAAATCAACTTGCTCTTCCTGAATCATTGAAGCTTCATCTTCCTTAGGTTCAGAGTCAGACTTGTTTTCAATATCTGAAGTTGTTCCACTTTGAGCTGGATTTTCCATATTCTTAATACTTCCTGAAGGTCCTTGGATTAAATTTGGACTGAAAGTAACACGCTTGACCTTCTTTTCTGGAGCTTCTTTTTCTTGTTCTCTGTTCTCTTTAGCTGAGTCTTCCAAATCTTTGAACAACTCGTCTTCATTAAAAGTCACATTCCGACTTATGGTACATCTTTCTTCTTCAGGCAACCAGATTCGAAACCCTTTAGTTCCTTGAGGAAAGCCCACAAAGCTCCCTTTCACTGCTCTAGGACTTGTCTTGCTTTGTCTCACATGTACATAGGCTGTACATCCGAATCGTTTCAGGTTGCTCAAGTCTGGTTTAACTCCTGACCAGATTTCTTCAGGCAGTCTGAAATTTACTGAAGAATTTGGTGATCGGTTGATTAGGTATACTGCAGTTGATGCAGCCTCAGCCCAAAATCTCTCCTCCATTCCACTTTCTGATAACATGCACCTCACCTTCTCCATTATGGTTCTGTTCATTCTCTCCGACACACCATTTTGTTGAGGTGTGTAGGTGCATGTCTTGTGTCGCTTAATACCAGCTTCCTTGCATAAAGTGTCGAACTGTGAGTTACAATATTCTAGTCCGTTATCAGTCCTCAAGCATTTAATGCTCTTCTTAGTCTGATTCTCAACACTGATCTTCCATTCTTTGAACCTCTGGAAAGCACCATCCTTTGATTTTAAGAAGAAAATCCACACCTTTCTAGAATAGTCATCAATGAAGGTGATAAAATACTGACATCCTGCTAAGCTTGGGGTTACAGACGGTGATCCCCAAAGATCGGAGTGTATGTACTCCAATGTCTCCTTCGTTGTGTGTTTTCCTTTTGGAAAGCTTAGTTTATGAGCCTTCCCAAAAACACAATCCTCACAGAAGCTCAGAGTCTGAATGTCTTTCTTAGTCAAGTACCCTTCTCTCACCAAAACATCCATATTTTTCTGACTCATATGACCAAGCCTAGAATGCCATACTTTAGTCAAATCTGTGTCGAGCTTAGCAACCAAGGCTTCTGATTTAGAAACTACTCCGTCTAAGTAATACAAACCATCTTTGTATTTTCCAGCAATCACCTTCTGATCTCCTTTATAGAACTGAATCATTCCTTGCTTCCCTTCATAATGGCATCCAGCTCTGTCCAAACATCCATATGAGATCAAGTTTCGACTCATAGTAGGCATGTACCTGACCTCAGATAAGATAACAACTGAGTCGTCTGGATTGACAATCTTTATCTTCCCCATGCCTTGAACATCACAGTGTGTGTTGTTTCCCATCAAAACTTTTCCTCCATTAAACTCTTCTAAATCAAATAGCAATTCTTTATCTGGAGTAATGTGGAAGCTTGCGCCTGAGTCCAGTACCCATTCATCTTTCACATGGTTACTGCTTGCAGTGAGTAGCAATGGCTCCTTGAATTCCATAACTACGTTTGCGGAATCCTCCATCTTCTGGCTTTGACGATCTGGGCAATCTCTCTTCCAGTGTCCATCTTTTCCGCATGCGAAGCATCCCTTTTTCTTAAACTTCATCTGGGATCTTCCTCTGGTTTTTGATCTGCCTTTTGCATAACCACTGTTAGACCTTTTTTCAGACCTTCCTCTTTGGCCTACATATAGACCTTCAGATGCAGCCTTAGCCTTGTTTAATTGACCTGCTTCCTTTAACTCAACTTCTTTAGAGTATGCAGATTCTGTTACTTCCTCAACAGTGATAGTGTCCTTTCCCTTCCCATATTTCAGAGACTGAGCCATCTGCTCATACGCCTTAGGCAGACTATTAAGCAAAAATATTGCTTGATCTTCTTCTGAGATATTAACCTGGACGCTTGCTAGATCTGAGACTAGCTTCAGGAAGACATCCATATTCTCATCTAAGCTCTTGTTTTCTTTCATCTTGAAACTATAGAATTTTTGCTTCAAATAGATTCGGTTTGGCAAAGACTTGGTTTGATAGTTTCTTTCCAAAGCCTTCCACATATCAAGAGCTGTTTTCTCCTTCATAACTTTCCGAAGAATCTTGTCACCAAGGCTCATAGTCAGGAGACTTCTCACTCTCCTGTTCTTCTCAGCCGCCTTTGGATCAACCTTAGATTCTTTTTCAGTACTCTTCTCTGTCGATGTATCATCATCATCTTCGGTCTTAGTTGGATCTGATGTAGCAGCGTCACCGTCAGTTAGAACTGAGTCAAGTCCCATTAGCTCTAGTTGACATAAGATTTTATGCTTCCATAAGCCGAAATCTCCCCTACCATCAAACTTCTCAACCACGAATTTTCCAGGAACTGGTTCCATTGACTGACTTGTCTTGATCTTGTCTTTTTTAGGTAACAACTCAAAGACTTCAAAACACGGAACCGCACAAACTGGAACTCCCAACTCCTAGCAACAGATAAGTGATAACTCGCCTTGTAGACTTTCTATCTGCTCAAACCAACGCTCTGATACCAATTGTTGGGTTTTTACAAACCCATGTCCAACTCTCTATTGTCCGATTAGTACGATATTGTCCACTTTGGACCCGAAGGCAAGGCCCGCATGGATTTGTTTCTGGGACTCCTTCCCAAAAGGCCTCGTACTAATCAGAGTTGGACATCCTTTTATATACTAGACATTATTTGTCTAAACTTCCAATGTGGGACTTTGTTTGCATTCTCAACAGAGACAGCAATTATTCTCTATTCATACTAGAAAAATGTAAGGGAAAATAATAAAATATTTTTTGGGTCTAAAAGGTACACACCAATATATAGTTGAGAGAATAAAATATATAAAATAGCACGTTAATATAAAATATCACGTTAACAAAACAACGATAATATTAGAACTTACAATAGCCAAACAGTATTTGATTAGTCGTGTACTGTAGTACTGTAAATTTCTCGACTATTTGATTTAGGGGTTAGTGAGTGATTTTTCCTAACTATTGGCGTTAGATTTATATATAACATGAGACTATAACCTATTCTGTAGGGCCAGTATTGGCCAGATCTTGAATAAAAATACAATAATGTTCTTTAAAATATTTGGTTGGAGTTTAGGTGAAACTAAAACCGGTATAACATTTGATTAAAAAGGAAGAAATTAATTTAAGACATAAATTAAAACGACTAGATATGTTATAGTAATAGACTGAAAACGATACCTCTAGTGGAATACAAGAAGATCAGACCATTATTTTCATTTGAGCACCACATTCTCTCTTTCTACATTTGTATATAAACACGCAACCAGTACCTTGATCAAACAAAACACCAACTCATCTTCTCTAACAAGAATCATCAAACACACAAAGAAAAGACATAAACACAGAGAATTAAGAAGAAAAATGACAAAAGTTCACCCGAAGTTCCCAAACACTTACGAGGAAAGCTTGTGTGATAGTAAAGCAGCCGTAGTATTAACGGTGTGGAAGAAGTCTCTTCTCTTCAACTGCGATGGATTCACAGTTTACAACTCCGATGGACATCTTGTCTTTAGGGTTGACAACTACATGAATTCTCCTAGAGACAACATCGTCCTTATGGACGCTTCCGGCTTACCTCTCCTCTCCATCCGCCGCAAGGTACTTTTTATAATCCAAGAGTTTTAGCCACTAGGCCAATTTATCGTTGGTGGTGAATCCTTTTTATGAAACTAGTCTTGAATTTCCTTTTTTCTTGTTTTATTTGATCAGAAGTTGAGCCTAGGAGATTGTTGGGCGGTATACGATGGAGAAACGCAAAGAGATCCATTATTTACGGCAAAGAAAAACGTTAGCATATTAACAAACAAGAAGAGCTTGGCGTGGGTTAGCTCCAAGAAGACAGTACTATACGAGATTGAAGGATCATATGGTCAGAGAAGCTGCAAAATAGTGGACGTGAAGAGGGACAAGAAGAAAACGGCAGAGATCAAGAAGAAAGATGCAATGGTTGGAGGAGGTTCCTTTGGCAAAGATGTGTTTAAACTTATAGTTGAAGCGGAGATGGAGCCTCGTGTGGCCATGGCATTGACCATCATTCTCGACCAAATGTCACGATCTTATTGATTTTTCAAGCTTTTGTAAGTATATATTAGTGTTCCTTTTTGGTATGTAATATATGCATGTGTGTTCTTATATGTTACACATGAATAGAAACAACTTTTGTTTTCAGTTTTTGGTTTTATGATACTATACATAAATGAACCGTTCGACTAGCCAAATCGGTGAGACTAAATCAGCATAAACCGTTGCTATAAGAATATTTCGAATACTGCGTGATAACTTGTATTTTTTGCACGTGAAAAATGTGATGATCATGAGTTTGATGTTGAGTTATCAAGAACAAAAAAACAGAGATAATTTGTTCCTTCTTTGTGACAAAAGTTTTATGCATGAAACAAGTCGTTATAAAATCACTGCAAAACTTCGAGAGGTTTGCTAAAAATGTTCTAATGTTTCTAAAGTCTACCGTGAACTATAGGATCAATCAATCAAATATAAAAAGTTAGTTCGAAAAATAAATGAAATAGTTTCTGCATAGATGAGTTGACATTCAAGAAAAGCTAAGAATTTGGAACCATAGACAATTTAATTAAAAAAATGAAAATATGTTTTTAACAAACTAAGGGGGTCTATGATTATATATTAACTCATGTTTCATTTAGCTATATGTCCATAACCGGGTCTGATTCAGGTCGTGCCTATCAGTCAAAGCTTGTCTAGATTGAGAGACAACACATATACACAACGCTTAGCCGACCGAATATGGGCGATGTAGGCGCAAGACAGATAAATTTTGTCATCAAAATTGACATTTGGGGAATGCGGAGGCGCAGGGAAGATAACATGCAGTACGGTATACTTTTTTTTTAATTTAGAAAATTTTAATTTTTTAGATAAGTATTTAATTCTAGGGAAAAAATCAAATTTGAGGCTGCTATAAATACATGTATAAAAATTGTAAAATTATTCATTCACATAAATAAAAAATTTTAAATGAGTATTTACCTCACTACATTTTGCTTTTTTGTTTTCTTTAAGATTAATTCTCGTTTGTTCACAAAAAAACTTGGATTGATTGAAATACTTGTCAACTGCGCTATGTGTTTAACTCAAACTTACACATGTTTGTTTTATCTGCATTAATGTTAATGTTGTTTAAAGACATGCATCTTTAATCCTACTTTATTTTCTATTTCAAATATTATCATGGAGTAAAATATTTTTAATACCACTTCATTTTCAAATAATAGATAGGGTTACTCCATTTATAGAGTAATTTTACCAATTCATCCATTTTGAAGTTGACTTTTTTTATTTATAAAATAGTCTTTTGAATTTTTAATATTTTATTTTTGAATCTTTAATATTTTATCTTTAGATATTCCATAAAGGATTAGTTAATAATTTTACATAAAGATGCATACAATAATTTAAAGAAAAACAAAACAAACATAAATAGTTAGAATAAAGATAACATAAAATAAATGATTTAATAATCCTGAAATTTTTTTTAGATCTGTCAAAATTGGTGAAGTATTACCCAAACGAAAAAGACTAAGTAAAAGCTTGTTGTTACGGTGGAATCTCTTATTGTTCCAGGTTCTAGAACTTGGAACTCACAAGCCATTAGGGTTTTGGTGGACCCATTGGATGCGAAAATTATTGAAAGCATACCACTTAGTAAAAATATTATGGAAAATAAGGAGGGTTGGCATTTTACTAACAATGGAAAATATACGGTAAAATCAGGCTATCAGGTGGAAAGAGTATATCCGGACAAAGGAAACCAAATAGTTTTCTATGGTCCCACAGTAGATATTTTGAAAGCTTATTGTTGGCATTAAAGTGTCCACCAAAAATGAAGCATTTTTATGGCAGATTGTATCAGGGTGTATTTCGGTAAAAAAGAATCTCACAGCAAGAGGGATGCAAGGAGAGATTGCTTGTGACAGATGTGAGCATGCTGAGAAATCCATGAACCATGTGTTCTTTGAGTGTCCTCCAGCAAGGCAAGTATGGGCGCTATCAAAGATACCAACAAATCCAGATGTTTTTCCTTCGGGAGCACTGTTCACTAATATGGACCATTTGTTCTGGCGTGTTTTACCAAAGATGGAAGATCATCTATTTGTATGGGTACTTTGGTAAATTTGGAAGGCGCGAAATAACAAGGTATTTAGTAACTTGGACGTGGATGCAATGGATACCCTAAAGTTGGCTGAAACAGAATCAACTATGTGGGCGGCAGCACAGGAACTGGATGTAAGACGAACTTTACCATCACAAGTACATCAACCTATCACAATTCCAGGGAGATGGTATTTTACGGATGGCTCATGGAAGGATAAGGACTCTTTCTCAGGTCAAGGTTGGTATAGCACTTTGGAAGGTTTTGAGGGACTGATGGAGGCACGAAATGTTCGGGCCAGTATTTCTCCCCTTCACTCGGAGGTGGAGGCTTTAATTTAGGCAATGGAGTGTATGAAAAATTTACGACAATTTCAGGTTACATTTGCAACGGATTGTTCTCAGTTGGTGAAGATGGTTTCGGAACCAGAAGAGTGGCCAGTGTTCGCAAGTTATCTGGAGGATATTAAGAATTTACAAGTCAGTTTCCAGAGTTCACAGCTCATTCATGTACCACGTACGGAGAATTCAAAGGCGGACCGTTTAGCACGTAGTGCCAGACAACAATCATCTTTCGTCGTCCACATGGATGCTGAGCTCCCAGTTTGGTGTGTAGAGTCTATATGAGTCTGTGTGTTTGATAACAAAAAAAAAAAAAGTAAAAGCTTGTTGAACTTGTGATTCAACATTTCGCTTTGATATTATTTATACCTGCTGAGCTTGAATATGTGCACATGCATTTGGATCTTGTGCTTTTTAATAATAGATAATTAAAATAATTTATATTTTTTAAAAAAAATTGTAAACATAAAATAATTGGAGTTAATTGGTAATTTTTTTAAGTATTAAGGTATTATTTAATAAAATAAAAATATAATCATTTAAAATATTATTTTTGGAGTAAAAATGAAAATGTGTATTGGAGTAAAATCTAATTTTATTTTGGTGTCACATCATTTTGGAGTAAAAAATAGAATGATACATTGGAGATGCTGTAAGAGAGCTACAAATCAATTTATCTTGAACATTCTATCAATCGAAGATGGCACGGTTCTCAAGTCCTCCAGTCACTTGCTTCAGCCAAACAAGAAAGTTGATTTCATTGAGAGCAAGAGAACAAGAATCTCCAGATACTTGACGTATATATATATTTGTGTGTGTTTTATGTTTCTAATTGAGCTTTTGTTCATGAAAGGTGTGAAAACGCTGAGCTGATAGAAGCTAGCAGAACTGAATTCATGACACCATCGGCTTTCATATTTGTATATGAGAACCAGTTGTTTCAACATTCATGAACCGGAATGTTTCTGTCTGGGACCATATTCTTTGGCATCCAGACTGTAACACAAACAATATCTACATAACAAGCGATCAGGATCTGATTATCTCATGTTGTTAAGCTGATACAGGAGATCAGTGGATAGAAGGAAATGGTAAAGCAAACAATGGTCTTCAAAGGAATAGAGTGCAGTAGCACTTTGAGGAAGTCCAAGCAAAGAAAAAACTGCAGTGGCTGAGGCTTTGGAAGACATAACCGCTCTCTTCCATGACGAGGATAACACAATGAAATATACACCAGATTCAGACATGGTTTTCTCCATGTCTGTTCTAATTGAATCTAATCATTTGTTTGTGTAGAATAGCAATGGAGATCTCTCCGTATCTTTCTTTCTTGTTAAGAAAATTATGTTTAGTGTGATTTTTAAACTTTATAAGCAGCAATTGTGGGTTGTAATGAAGCAGGAACCATTTGGGGGACTCAGCTCCCATTTATGTACCACTAATATGATTCATTTGCCTGTGAGAAGTGATCAGAGCATTTGGATTCATCTCTCTTGTGTTGCAATTTGTCATCTAATCAACAATTAGTGAGCTCTGGAACGTTGAATGAACTCATCTTCGATGATATGTTTGTTCATACCGGAAAACCAAATTGGCCATTTTAAGAATAAAAAGTTCACTCTTGCAGAACACATTGCATCCTCAAACACACACAATACAGGAGACACCAGAAAAATAAAATCACCATGATGCTGAGCAATCAACTTGCCAGAGTGTGATCAGTAATACAAGATTGCAATTTGCCAGCGTGTGATGCCAGAGAGTTTTTGATCAGGCAGGTGCAGCTTCAGAACTGAGATTTGTCAAGGCTGTCAAAGTAGGGATGGTCAAGAGCTGCTTTCGCTGAAATTCTTTCAGCTGGATTGTACCTCAGCATATTCTGCATTTTGTTCAAAGCTTCAGACTCTAATCTCACACTCAAACAACTAAACATTAACTAGGAAACCCAACAGAATGAACCTAAGAAGCAAACAGACTATATAAGATAAAGAAAAGAGCAAGTAATGCTATAGATTGTTCCTTTAAGAAACACAAAGATCACAGGGGAAGAGCATACCGTGAGAAGATCAACCCCTTCAGGGGATAGAGATGGAACAGCACGTGATAAGTCTTGCGGCTCCCATTTGGGATACACATGCCAGTCACGCAGTGTCATTACACCAGGCCATTGCTTCTCAGTAGGTGTTCCAAGCAATCTCCAAGAACCAAGAAGAAAGAACCATATTTAAAGATACATTGGCGATAGAATCCTAAATAAGTTCATTGACACACACACACACACACACTGGCATCAAATACCTGAAGATATGAAGTAACTGCTGAAACTCTGAGTCACCAGGGAAAAGAGCTTGCCTCCGAATCATCTCCGCTGCAAGTAAAAAAAACACCAATAAGTCAAAGTACTAAACCAAAGACACAAACAAGTCAAAAGCAAGTGGTGTATAAAGACTAACCAAAGATGCATCCAACAGACCACATATCAACCCCAGTGGAGTAATGAGCAGAGCCAAGAAGAACCTCAGGAGCTCTATACCAAAGCGTAACAATCTCATGAGTATAAGACTTCAAAGGAACAGTGAAAGCACGACCGAGACCCAAATCAGCAATCTTCAAAACCCCTCTCTCCTTATCCAGCAAAAGATTCTGCGGTTTGAGATCACGGTGAAGCACGCCGTGGCTATGACAATGCGCCACGCCTTTACAGAGCTGAAACATAAACCTCATCACGAGATCCGCCTCGAGCGGCCTCGGGTTGGGACCCTTTCTGTACGAATCGACGAACTTCTTGAGATCCGTGTCGAGGTACTCGAAAACGAGGTAAAGGTTTGATTTTTGGGACTGGGTCGAAGTCGTCACAGGAGAAGAGGATAAAGAGGAGTCTTTTGATTGGAGGACGTGTTCGACGCAGAGGAGGCGGACGATGTAGATCGATTGGGAGAGCATCTGGAGGAGGGAGATCTCGCGGAGAGCGGTTGGTGGGATGCCTTCTTCGTCCATCTCGAGGCGGGTTTTCTTTAAAGCGACGAGCTTTCCGGTGTCTTTCTCGATGGCTTTGTAGACTTTCCCGTATGTTCCTTCGCCGACCTTCTCGAGCTTCTCGTACTTCTCCATTTTTGCTAGGGATGGATCTTCGAGAGAGGAATGAAAGTGATGATCTTTTTTGGTCTCGTGTGTGTTGTGTGTGTTTATAAACCCTAAGCCCCTTTTGTGATTAAGCGCCTGATTCGGTTTAATGTTAACGTTGTCTTTAACCGAGATAGTTCCACGTGGCGCTCGTTTCCCGCTCCTTTGGACTTTGAACTCTTTTTGGCAGGGTCCTTTTTCTTAAGAAATAAATCATTTATTTGATCATGTTTTTTAATTATTTATTGCGTATTTTGTTACGTTTCGAAAGAAAAAGTTATGTTCGTGTTGACAAAAAAAAAGAGGTTATGTTCGTATTGGTGGTGGTGATTAGATTAGTCATTAGTGTTAGGGCATGCCCATCAAAGATTTTAAAGGGGTTTATGGGCTCGGTATTATAGGCTTTTTTAACGTTTTTATTTTATAAAAAAGGCTTTATTCACTGAATCGGTTCGCTAGAGTGAACCCGTATGATACGGGTTCAAGTGACGTGTCGCAATGTGATTGGAACCGCGTTTTTGTGTTGACCAACTCGAAACACGGGGTCTGTCGAAACCAAAATCATTTCTTCTATTCTCTAGGGTTTGTTTCTCTCCGAGGCGATTGCTCGAACGACGGCGACGCGATCTCTGTTCTCCATCTCATCGGCTTTTTTCTCCTTCTAATCGACCATTTCCTCCACGAGCTAAGGTGAGCATCCATTAGTGAACGTGGTAGGGTTGGTTTCATCGGGGATTTTGGGATCGAAAGGCAATTAGGGTTCGTTTCTTCAAAATCGATTTGGGGGTTTCCGGATATAGTTGTAAATCGAGTAGCAGATTTCGATATAGGGTTCGTTTCATCGGGGAATTTGGGATCGATAGCGATTTAGGGTTTCGGTTCACCGGCTTTTTGAAATTGATTTGGGGGTTTCCAGCTAGAGTTGTTAATCGAGTAGTGGGTTTCGATTTATGGTTGTTAGCATTTTATTTCAACTTGTGTAATGAAGTATTGTGTCTATTGTCTCTTTCTCAATAATAGGAACCGATGTTTATCTGTTTCAGATGGATCCTGCAGAAGAAATAAGAGACATGAAGAGGCAAAAGGACTACATCAACATGCTTGGATACGTTGCCGATTCGGAATATGGGATTCCGACAAGGTGTCCGTGTGGTGGAAGAATCATTAACGAGGTCCGGAGGAAGGAGGAGTACGACACTCTTCCTGGCAAGCGGTTCTTCACTTGCAAAAACTACGAGGTAAAAGTCACATTATTTTCTTGCTTTTATTTTCTTGCACAAACCGAATCTAACTTGTGTTTTTATTTTCTTGCTTGCAAACAAGGCTGATGGGTTCCATTATCGCCAGCCATGGGTGATTGGTGTCCAGGAGGAGATCGAACGCCTGTCTATGCGGGTGGAGGAGGCTGAGCAGGTGATCAAGGGGGTGCCAATGCTTAATTACCAGATTGACACACTGGAGGTTAGTGAGCTACAGTTTCCCTTTTTACTTCAATTATTTAACTTCTCACGCTTTTCTTTCTATTTACATTTGCAGGCACATGTTAAAATACTCACTGTGCAGGTTGATAACCTCCATGTTCAGGTCACTGACATGGAGAAGTTGGAAAGTCTGAGTAAGTGGTTGCAGGAGGTGGAGGAGATGTTAAAGGGGTCCCCGATCTCAAGGAAAAAATTGAGTCACTGGAGGTAAGTGAATCAATACTTTTACGTCGTTTAATACTTGTAAACTAACACTGTTTTATTTGCGTTTCCATGTGCAGGGAAAGGTAGAATTCCTCACTGGCTAGGTTGATCACCTCACAGCAGAGTTGGGAACCCTATCGAAGCTCTGTTTCGATTGAAATCCAAAGGTACACACATGTTCACTTTCTTTTTTGTAAATGCTATAGTAGTTAGGTAAAGTAGTTAATAAGTAAACTAAACTAGAATTAGTTGTAGTTGTTAAGTTGTAGTCTGTAGCAAACTGAACTAGAACCGTAAGCTAAAGCAAACTGAACTAGAACCGATTTCCCTTTCAATAACTTCCATTAAATCTGTGTTGGTGTTGGTTGGTCGCTGTGATTAAGTTATCTTCTTTTCAATAAACTGATTTGATGTGCAATGAATGCTCTGTGAATGTAGCTGTGTAATTAACTATGTGATTAATTACAAACACCACCTCACTAGTTTAAAAACATAGGCAAACCACAAATCAAAACGCACACAAACTTACAAACACCAACAAACAAAAAACAAAATGGATCCCCACAACCTATTATCTTCACAGAGCAGTCAAACAATTGACTTAGCGTCTGCTGAGATTCCTAGGTTTAGTAGCCAGCAGCCTCATGTTCGTAAACCAACAGTGGAAAGAAGAAAGTGGACACCACTAGAAGACACTGTGCTCATCAGCGCCTGGTTGAACACCAGCAAGGATCCGATTGTCAGCAATCAACAGAAGGCGGTGTCGTTTTGGAAGAGGATAGAGGAGTATTTCAATTCAAGCCCTCAGCTAAGTGGCTATGCTCATAGAGAGTGGGATCAATGTAAGTAGAGGTGGGGAAGGGTGAATGACCTCGTGTGTAAGTTCGTGGGATGCTACGAGACGGCTCTGAGGGAGCAAGCTAGTGGGCAGAATGAGAATGATGTCATGAAGACAGCCCATGACATCTTCTTCAATGACCACGAGATCAAGTTCACGCTTGAACATGCTTGGAGAGAACTTAGGTTTGATCAGAAATGGAGATCAACATCTCTGTCCAAAGATGGTGCAAATGAGAAAAGGAAGGAACCGGCCGGTCAGGTGCCTGGTGAGGATGACGCTAGGCCTGAGGGTGTAAAGGCTAGCAAACGCAAGAAGCACGGTAGAGAAGCAGCTTTTGATCAGATCCAGAGCATACTAACTGTGAAAAATATGATATCCAAACAGAAAATCCTTGATCGTCTCCTAGCCAAAAATCAAGATACACTTTCTGATGAACAACTGACTCTACAGAATAAACTCATATCTGAAATGAACTTGTTTAATGGTTGATTTGGTCAGTGGCTTTTTTTGATGATTGTGTGTTTTTGTTTACTTGTGAACTTGTTTTAATCTGTTCAACTTATTTGTTTTGCAGGTCACGGGTTGCAGGAGGTGGATGCTTGTGGAGGTTGATGCTTGTTGTTTTATGTATTATGTCTGTCTGTTTAGGTCACGGGGTGCAAGGCTTTATGTCAGTCAGTAGGTGGATGCTTGTTGTTTATGTATTATAGGACGCACGGGTAGTACTGACTTTAAGTCAGTTTCACGGGAAGTGTAGAATTTTGTTTCTTTCTACACTTGTTTTGTACTCAAGGGTGTATGTACCCGCTTAACTTCAATCACGGATATGTAAACTATGACTCTATATATGTCTTATGTTCTCTCTTTGCAACTCTCACTTCTCTTTCATCAATGCAACAAATATCACTCTTCCACTATTTTCAGTTCTCTTTGCTTTTAAATTATCGAATTTGATCAAGAGCTCATGCGTTAAAACTCAAGCAAATATCAGTCTTCCACTACTTCTTTCATTCTCCCATAGGTATCAAGTGCAACTTCACTTCTCTTTCACTTGTAACTTTTAAAACATAACTTTCATCTTGTAACAGAACCTTCAAATAAAATGAAAATATGTTTGTTATTGTTAAAATAAAAATTTATATACTAAATAAATGTATGTTGTTAAAATAATATAATATACTCTATATATTTATGTTGTTACAATAAATAATGGTAGGATTAAATATCAGTTATAATATTAATCATGAAAATTTTGGTAGGATTCAACAATGTCTTGCTCATCAAGTGATGAAGTAGATGAATATTTAGAAGAAAAGGTCGACGAAGTAGTTGATAATTTTATCGACTCAGCGATGAATGTTCAAGCCAAGAGACGAGCTTATATCGAAAGAGATCGGGAACGAGGACACAATCAACTATGGAACGACTATTTCCGGGAAAACCCTACATATCAAACAGAAATGTTTAGGCGGCGTTTTCGAATGAACAAGCCGTTGTTCCTTCGCATTGTCGAACGCCTAAGTACTGATGTTCCATATTTTCAGCAAAGAAGAAATGGCCACGGAAGGTACGGGCTATCTGCACTTCAAAAGTGTACGGCGGCTATACGTATGCTGGCATATGGTCAATCGGGAGATACGTATGACGAATATCTCCGACTTGGTGAAAGTACTGCACGTTTATGTTTGGAAAATTTCACTAATGGGATAATACAATTGTTTGGAGATGAGTATCTAAGAAGACCTACAGCCGATGATCTTGAACGATTGCTCGATATTGGAGAGGTACGCGGCTTTCCAGGGATGATAGGCAGCATCGATTGTATGCATTGGGAGTGGAAAAACTGTCCAACGGCTTGGAAAGGACAGTTCACACGTGGTTCAGGAAAGCCGACAATTGTCTTAGAGGCTGTGGCATCCCAGGATCTTTGGATATTGCACGCATTTTTCGGATTACCAGGTACCCTCAACGATATCAATGTTCTTGATCGCTCCCCTGTTTTCAGTGACATTTATGAAGGTCGAGCACCTAAAGTTAATTTCAAGGTCAACAACCACACTTATCAGCTGGCGTACTACCTTACTGACGGCATTTATCCGAAATGGGCCACGTTTATCCAGTCCATCTCACTTCCTCAAAATCCTAAAGCATCGCTATTTGCTGTCCGTCAAGAATCCACCAGAAAAGATGTTGAACGTGCTTTTGGAGTATTGCAATCAAGGTTTGCAATAGTTAAAAACCCAGCTCTACTATGGGACAGGGTAAAGATAGGAAGGATTATGAGAACTTGTGTCATATTGCACAATATGATAGTTGAGAACGAACGAAGTGAATACGCGCAAATTGATACATCTGAGTTTGATTCAGGAGAGTCGAGCAGAAGTGCGCATGTGCAAAGGATACCAAGTTTGAGTAGCGGTAATATGCGTGCCGTTCGCAATGAAGTTCGGGATTCGCAGAGACATGATCGTTTGAAAGCTGATTTAGTTGAAAATGTATGGCAAAAGTTTGGTAATGGGGATTAATAATCTGTTGTATGTTTATGAATTTCCAATGTATTGAATAAAAACTTCTTTTTAAAATTTGAATTTATGTAATAAAACTTTTAACAATGAAATTACTTTAATAAAAATATATTTAATTTTTAAATTCTCAATGTGCAATTTTTTTTTAAAAAAAAATATTATTTTAGTCCTATAAAACCCATCCTTCGGGTTCACTAATGCGGATGCACAATTAATAGAGGTTCATCACTATTTATGGTCCCACCAAAAAATTAATAAAAAAATCTTATGAATCCCATAAAGGGGTTCATCAATGCAGATGCTCTTAATGAATAGTTACGTTTAGTGTCTGATGTTAATCGCCGGCCTTGTTCATGTCATGTACTCATGTGTGCAAAAAAGGCCCAAACGTCATATTCTGTATCTACTAGCTAAATGTTTGTATCTAGGGATCTTTTCTGTGTGTTTATCATATGAATTACTAATTCAAGTCCGTGGATAAAAACCAAAAGCGATAAAGTGACAACCGCTAAAGCCCAAAATACAAGACCAAGAAAACTGAAAGAAAATCCAATAAGAATCTAATATGCTATTTTAGGGTCCAACACAAACTTGGAACAGCTTCCCAATGCCTCTTGATGTTTTGAAAATTGTTCAGCTCAACACATTTTTAGGGCAAATGGATAAAAAAATGCCAAAACACATGATTTTTTTTGAAAACTATATCTAATCTATTAAAAGTGAAGTACAAATTAGAATTAACCCTAAGTTTTCCTAAATAATTACTATTCCATGCCACTGATTTGAAAAACTGTAATTTTGAATATTTCCTAAACAACCTAACTTAAATGACGTCTTTTTTTAATTGGAAACTAAACCGATTCATTTATTCCTCATTAAAGTTTTTAGTAAATCTTTTTTGTCTTCTACTGCATATACATTGAAATTCTCGAAATGATGTAAAACTTCAAATAATTTATCGTACCATTTGAAGTACTTCAAATAAACTTGGAATAGAATCATAAATTCACAATATGTTATCTTCACTATGATTTGATCATACTCTGTGTAAATAACTATGGCTTGAAGTTTATTGCATATGTAATGTAAAATAAAGTAATAGCATTGTTGGTTATTTTTCTTATACCAAAAACTTGTGTGAACAAATTAAATAATTTATTAATGGTTAGTCGAGCTTTTTATCTATTGTGTTAATGTTCCATGGAATTGGTGTTTGGTTTGTGTGTTTAGATTTGTCTTTTTAACCATGTCAATTTATTATTAGAGGTGGACTGACTTCACGTTTAAACTATAGGTATCATATCATATGTTTTAGGCGTGTTAATGCATAGATTTTTTAAAGATATTTGGTTAAGTATAACCAACCTAAAGTAAAGTTTGGTTTAAATAATAGATAAATTACAATATTCATTACTTCCACAAAACATTACTAATATCTATGATACTGTTGTTGTATAACAAGGGAATTAAAGATTGCAATCTTTTAACAATATTTGACTTCCTAAAAATATTTATAACATGGTTAATGTTTAATTTTTGGTTTTCTGAAGTTTAATTCTACTATAAATGTAAAAGGCTCCGAATCTTTTTGTTCGCACAAGAAAATCTAATAAAATCATAAATCAAAATATTATTATACTAATATAAAATATATCATATATTTTAATGCATTTTAGTATTCTTCACAAACACACTATAATATACATTAGTTGATAGGTTGACAAAAAAAATACATTAATTGATAGGAGTAATAAGAAATGTAAATAACTTAAATACCTTTTATAAAACTTACACATACAATTTCCAAAAATTCGTATAACTTTTTATATGAAAGGTATATTATCTAAAAATATGTAAGTTAACACACCAAACAAAAATAAGTGTTCAGTTTTCACTTTTAAATCAAAATCAAAAATATTTCTACAATTCTAATAAAACAGAAAATAACATTTATAAAAATGATAATTTCATCTAGATTATTAAAAGAGAAGTACCATTTAAAAATGCCTCTCAATTTTCACACTTATTTACAGTACCTTGCCACTGAGAATTAAAATAATACTATATATTTTTAATGTTTTGTAATTTCCACTTAGATTAATGTGTTTTCCTAATTAAATTTGAATTAAATACACTCCGTTCACTTCTCCATTTTATCAATTTCAAAAGTATTTATTTTTATCAGCTTAAAAAAATACATTTTTATTAGACAAATAATTCATGGAAATTGTAATATCAACTCTTCATTTAACAAATCTGAACGAAAAAGTATTAGCAAATTTGAACCAAAAGTGGATAAATATTCAAACAGATTTATCATTTTGGTATCTAGAGAACCATAATCAACCTGATCCGAACGCAATATTTCGGATATTCAAATGTATATGAATCATATTTATATACTTGAATATGTTAGCTATTGTTAGAGTTAATATCCAAGATATAAGCTATTTTAAATTTGTATAAAATATTTGAAATATAAAAAATAGTTAAAGAAAACATCTAAATTAGATAAACAATAATGAAAACACCAAAAAATACTTAAATATATATATATATTTGTTCTCCATCCAAATATTCAAGTTAAACATGTTTTTAATTTTTAATTTAGACACTCTGGCTACAATTACTCAAATTTATATGTTATATTATTTTTATTTTTAGATTTAGGAAAATTTAAAGTATATATAAATTTTGATTTTATTTTAAAAAATTAACGGGTTATTCGAATCCATAAAGATCTGAATCGAATCAGAACCAAAATTTATAAATACATGAATATAGTTGGAATCTTTAAACTCGAAAATCTCAAACCTAATAGATTTTAACCGAATTCGAGTGGGTACCCAAATACATACCCCGTAACTTAGTCAGTATAAAACGATAAAATAGTATAAATACATCATTTAGTATAAATAAATAAATAGTAAAACAGAAAATTAATACCGTGCGGACGCACGGGTCAAAAATCTAGTAATCTGTTAAAACTGAAGTACAAATAACTAGTTCTTAAACTACTTAATTAATTATACCTAATGTCACTGAGATACCTAACTATTAATCTAATACAATCATTTATTATTATCATTTAATAATCAACCACTTAATAATTAATCAAAAAAATAATTACATGTACTCTCTTTTAGTTCTTCTAGACCTAAGTTTTTCGATTTAGGTGAATAATATTTGGTTTATAATCTAGCTTATTTCAAATACGTTTGACCAGATTAAAATTTTATTTAATCAGTTAACAACCTATGGTTTGAGATATTACACATAGACAAACTCAATTGCATCCTACACATAGACAAACTCAATTGCACATCAAGAATTTTGTATCATATTAGATATAGAACTGGGAACTTATAGTTTAGGATTTTACATCCTACACCTTGATCTATAATTATATATTTTGTGTATGTATATATGTTTACATCCTACACAAATATATACCATATAATAATAATAAACCTATCTATAGATAGACCACAGGTTCAGGATTAGTAATACAAATAAACTACAATTTTTAAGAATTGATTCCCCAAAATCTTTCTATAATAACACAGTTTTCAAAACTTTGTTACAGTTTAAGTAAATTAGGAATTGTTTTGACATACTAAAGCGTAGACTCATATCTGCATTAGGTGAACAGAACAATGTAACTTAGTTTCGCATAACAGGAGGATCGAATCTGAAACGTGTTGACGTCCCATGTCCGTCCACTGCCACTTGACCACAAGGCCGTTCAACACACAATAATTCTATAGTGTCAAGATTTTTTATTTAATTGTGTCTACAAAGTAAATAATAAAAGATATTTAATATTGGTAAAGGTTTACAATATATATAATTTCAATCTTATAAAACAAATTTTGAAAAATATAAAATTTAAAAAAAAATAAGTGCGAGTGTACCAATCAAGACAATTTAATACTCCATTCTCACGTAGTCACGACTCACATGCATCGGCAAACAAAAGATGAAAATAGTTGGCTATGAAATTTATAATAAAAGTGAAAAGAAAACACTAGGATTAGTTTGACATCATTGAGTACATTTTATAGTTAGAAAAAGTACCATAAAATATGTAACTTGGGGAAGAAGACTCATTGACATACAAGAGAGACCAATCTCAAATTTAGGGGTGTCCTGAGAATATCGAAGTGAAACATTAACTTTTTTTTTTATGAAACATTAACTTAGGATCCCTATTTCCTTAAGAAAAATTTATATGGAAAAAGATCTCCAAATTTGTAAAAGTTTTTTTCTAAAAAATTTTTTTTATTAAATTGTTTAGGGCTTTCAACGTATGAGAGACGCCCCCTGTTCAAAGCACCACCATACATAAATAAAAGTTGGAGGTATGGGATGAACACATTTATCAGCACTTATTGTTTAATTAATATAAAAGTAAATATACAGGCCAAAAGACAGGTCTGATCATCGAGTGCATGGTTGACACGATCTACGTAGTCACCCAACAAAGACCAAAGTTCCTCCCTAAGTCTTTTTATTCATTTATTTAATTTTTCTTTTTCAATAATCAAAAGGCGCCGATGAAAACCACAAAATCTGAAGATCATATTAAAAAAATTTCAACAGAGAGTTCCACGCTGTCACACCTAAATCATTTTTAGATTTAATTTTGTCAAATTTCTTTCTTTTTTCACCCGAAAATAAGAATAAAATTAAGAAGAAACAAAAAAAAAGTCAGGCCTCTTTCTGCAGGATTCACATTTGGTCTCTCTCTCTCTCTCTCTCTCTTGTACACAACGCTTCCGAAGAAACTGAGGGACAGAACTCAATCACTCATGTCTGGTTTATACAACAACAACAACTCCTCTTACTTCTCCTCTCCGGCTAGAGCTGCTTCTCCTCAGATTAGAAGCACTCCTCCTGAGATCGACAGGTATTGTCTTCGAAAAGAACACTCTCCTTTTTGTCTTTGTTTTTTTTTATAAACCGATCTGATTGTTCTTTCTTTATTTCTTTCTTGTCTCGGAACAGCTCTCAGTACTTGACGGAGCTTCTCGCCGAACATCAAAAGCTTACACCTTTTACTCAAGTCTTGCCCATATGCAGCCGCCTGCTGAATCAAGGTTTCTCCTTTATTTCACTCTCTTCTCCGATCTTGAATTCTGATCTCAAGTGTTGTGTATTATTCAGCTCTTATCTTCTTTCCCACCAGATTGAGGTGAGTTTAAAGTCATAGGTTTTGTGTGTATATTCAAGTTGAATGGTCAGATCATTGTTTGGTCTGGTTGAATTAATCAATTAATTGGTCTGATTGAATCAGTCAATAAAGTCTTAACACTTAGTACTAATAACCTTAAGTGTCAATTTGCCTTTGTGTTCATTTAAAAAAAGGGCTTTGCTTGGATGTGCAGAGATGTTCAGGGTGTCTGGAATGATGTCTAACCAAGGATTTGGCGATTTTGATAGACTCAGACACAGAAGTCCAAGTCCCATGGCTTCTTCTAATCTTATCTCTAACGTTTCTAACACCGGCTTAGGTGGCGGCGGCTGGAACGGCCTTTCTCAGGAGGTACTATTACCATCATCTACCCTTTAATGTTAAGCCTACTTTAGCTTCTTTATTTCACAATGTTTCACCAAGCTTGTCTTGAAGTGTTGTTTTCCTCTGATCAAGCTAAAACACACTGTTTCTTGCAGAGACTTAGTGGAACACCTGGAATGACAATGGATTGGCAAGGTGCACCAGGAAGCCCCAGCTCATACACCGTCAAAAGGATACTGCGTCTGGAGATCCCTGTAGATAGCTATCCTAATGTGAGTTACCTCAAGTGTTTTTTTTTTAATGCAAAGAGAACTTCACAGTATTGTTTTCTGAACGTCTCATCTGTTCTCCATCAGTTCAATTTTGTTGGTCGACTTCTCGGTCCAAGAGGCAACTCGCTAAAGCGCGTCGAAGCTACTACAGGCTGCCGCGTGTTTATCAGAGGGAAAGGTTCAATCAAGGATCCGGAAAAGGTGAGAGAGAGATCCATGAAACATGCCATATGCTTTCAATGAAGATTTTATTGGCTGTAATATTTCTTGTTTGATGATAAAATGTAGGAAGATAAGTTAAGGGGGAGACCTGGATATGAACACCTGAATGAGCAGCTTCACATCTTAATAGAAGCAGATCTTCCAGCCAGTATTGTGGAGATACGTCTGCGTCAAGCTCAAGAGATTATAGAAGAGTTACTTAAGCCTGTGGTAAACACACACACATCTCTTCTCCACTCTTTTTTTCTTCTTTTTCAATTTTTACTTCTATTAGTTGTTATAGTATAATCAGTACAAGGCAGCTAAGATAGTAGTATCGTCTTCCTTTTGGGGTATTGAATTGAAAGGCCACTAGGTTCTTCCTTAGTTGTTTTGCACCATTGGGACTCTATATACTGTAGGGCCACTTGTTTTTTTCTTTTTTTGTCTCAACGTTTGTATTTTAGTACACACTCTTTGGAGTTTGCTGTTAGTATTCAATTATGCAGACATGTGTGTGACCACTGCCATACCAGTCAAGGCAGCCACATTGGTGTAATCGCAAACGCCAAAAAGCATAATTGTTTTGCCTTTTTGATCTTTTCTATACAAGCAAGCATTAATATGAAAACATAGGATTCGTTTTAACAATAACATTTTGTTTTTTTTCTTGGTGGTTGTAATGAAGGATGAATCGCAAGATTTCATAAAGAGACAGCAGCTGAGGGAGCTAGCGTTGATAAACTCGAACAACTTGAGGGAAGAGAGTCCAGGGCCAAGCGGCGGTGGAAGCGTTTCGCCTTTTAACTCAAGTGGTAAACGCCCCAAAACAGGATGCTAAAGGAGCGTTTTTAAAATGGTTTATTTATTCTCCAACCAAAAGGTACACTTGTCTACTCTGCATACACAAACACTCATGTGTTGGTTTGGCCCAGTAATGACTGCAATGGTGGTGGTCAAGGCCTCCCTATGGTCTCTCTCCGGTGAGCGACCATGTGGCTTTCCTTATTTATTTGTTTATTCCTCTTTATGAGAACTACATCAGAGATTCATTTCAGATTATTATTTTAAAAAAAAAAGATGGAAAAAAAGTTGAAATATGTAAAATATATATGTAGGGAAATGATGTGCATGTGGAGGGTAACAGGCGTGCACTGAAAATTCTTATTGTAAAAACAAAGACATTTATTGGATTGATTCTTATTGTTTGATTTTGCAAACTTTTGTGTAAAACTTCGCTTTAACACTATATATTCATATTCATTTTTCTACATATTCTTATTCATTTAATTCTATATATGATGTATAACCTTTTTGAGCATGAGGCTTTATTGTGGTTCCAATGTGAAGAACATGTAGATTGAGAATGGATTTGAAAATATGTTATTATGATTCACGGAAGAACAAACCAGACCGACTCATGTCAAGTCCAGATGTACCTTTGTGTATATAGATGATCATGTTGTACATGTAATTGATTGGTAGAAAATGGGTTTATGGTAAAAACTCTTAGGGAACAAAATACATAGGGTTAGGAAGCTTGAAGGTGCGGTTTCCTGAGTATTCTCCTTGCAAGTCACTCCATTGGTCTCCTACGTTTCCCCATATCCTGTAACCTTCTTCCACCACTTGCTTTCTGATTGTTGTTTTGTATATTGTTGCGCTGTGTTTTTTGTTCTCTGGCGTCCTGAAAGTATTAATATTTGTCCACATTACGAAAGACCTACTTTTTTTTCTTTTATGTTTATGGAAAAAAAATCTTTGAAAAATAAGTAAAGCTGATCCTTACCTCATAATCAACTTTTCATAACCAGTGAAGCCTTGATTATGCAAATTTTCTTGTGTTGCCTGGCCTAGAGTTTCTTGATCTCTTCCGGTTACGAGGATCACTTTGAAGCCTGTTTCTATCAGTTCGTTAAACAGTTCAAGAACAGGCTGTATTGCTGGAGACTCTCCTTTCATCGCCCATGTTCTAAATCCAGTTGGATCATAAGGGTCACATCTGCATGTTAACATTAGGTCTAAGAATCAGACCATGTTAAGTTACTCTTCTTTTAAAGATGTTATAGCTAGTACACCAGTTGAGCTACCAGCGTATTTACTACTCATTTTTTGTGGCAGAAATGTGACATAACTAGTTACGAATATGACACGTTTAGTCACGTTTTTCTTTTTGCTGTTTTATATTTCGTGGTTATTCTTGACATTTTTCATAACTATTCCATGGCTATATGATTAATTTCTACTACTGTTAACTAGATTGGTTAAACTTAGTCTGAAATGTGAGAAGGAAAAGAAAATGTGTACCCGTATCTTTTGAGGCGATAGTAAAAGACGTTTGAGACGCAAGTATCATCAACATCGAAGATCCATGCATCCATACCATCACCAGGAAGGACTATCTGACTGAGATAAACCCTGATTTGTTCCACAATCAACTGGACGTCTCTATCATATTGACCAGCAAGCATGTATACCTCAACATAACGCATACATTGGATAGGAACGGTGCGCCAGGCACGTACATTGTTTGTTTCTATTGCTAGTCTCCAGCTCAAGCAGTAGCTACCTGGATAGTTTCCGTCCATCGGCAGCCATGGACTTGCGCTGGTTGCCACTGAGGAGACTGTTAGAAAGATGAGAAGCAACTTCATTCTCTTATATCCCTCCATTGCTCTTGATTCTTCTGGTTTAATTGGTGATTAAACAAAAGAAAAACAGTGGACAATATACAATTAGAGGACGTTCTTTTGATACAAGATGAGTTTTGTTGTACTGATATCAATGGTGAAACAAGAAGAGTAATAAGAGGAGAAAGTAGTCTTAGTTATAATATTGTAGTGGTGAGAAGAGATGTTAGTTACAGAGTAGTATTTAAAGAGCTTTGGTTAGGTAGAAAATACTAGTTAACTTCATCCACTAAGTCTCTCAGCTTATGAGGTATGCAAAAGTAATATAAACTATGTAAATGGGGTCAAAACTAGCAAGCGCACGAGTTCACTAACACACAATCTATATATGCGCCACTATTTATATTCTAACACTTTCACATACCTTGCACATCATCCTCTAGGACCTCTACTAGATATTACAAATAATAATACATCATTCGCATTTTACAAAGTGGCATTATATCTTTTAGTTAGTATACATCACTAGGTGGAGGAGCTCACTAGTTTTCATTTATATAATACGATAAACCTACTTAAAGCACTTTCCATGCAGGGTCAACTATACCAAAGTTTTAGGGTTTCATTTGAGGTTTTCTTGAGAATATGCCTGATGGTAGTTTGAACGGTCATCTGGTTTTGGTTCAAATTGTTTAATTTGTCTTGTGTTTTCATAGTAATATCTCAATTCATGTAATATTGTAGACAAAGTTGAATAGATTATTTGCTAGGGCCAATAAGAGGGTCTTGTGGAAAATTTTCAAGAAAACTAATAAGGGTTGGGCACAAGTTTGTCAAACCAACCAATAAATGGACCGACCAAATAAGACTTACATGATGGATTGGATGCTGACAAGGATTATATTGTCATTAGCTTTTGTCAACAGAAAAGTGGATGACACATTAGTAGTAGTCTAATGGAAAATGTAAAGGACAACAACTAATGGAGCTAAGAGTTGTCAACACTACTACATTGACAAATCCGTTAAGGAGTTGTTGCTTCAATAATAATTTTATTAAAAGAATAACCAATGAGCTCATCTCATTAACGATCCTTCATTCCTTGGATATATATTTTTTCATGTCATTCCTTTCCTTTGAATTCTTGTAGATTTGAATGCCACTCACAACACCTTCTTTTCTATCCCTTTACAATTCTTTAATTGTGCTGAGGGATGCTTCCATTTTGAACCATAAAAAAATAATTAGAACACCACTTACATGCCAGTCCCACGAATATAAATGTTAACGCATAACTTCATCGGTCCTAGATTTGATTACTGTTGTGAACAAAATTGCTACTACTTGACCAGACGAAGATATAACCATGTTTTAGTCTTTATTAAAAAATCCGAAACCTGATTAGGCGTCTGTTTTCTTTAGAAAATAATTTGGGTCTTGATCTAGATACCCTAAATTAAAAAAAAAAAAGAGTATTAATGTTTTCATTTTCTTTTCACCAAGACTAACATCTCACTCACAATTTCATTTTCAGCACGTTATGACTAATATTCCTTATACAATGATGGAACCTGATCAGTCTTGACAAATGCCACAGATTACCGTCTTGACAGAGGTGTCAACTGGTTCTGCCGTCCATGAATAAGTCCAATCCAATTCATTTTCGACTGGACTATGGATACACCGACTTAATAAACAGTCTAATTGGATAAAAGACAAATTGGTCCATGCTTCCACTGCACAAAGACCAATTGGACAATGAGTGTTTGTGGACCTTCTAAAACACAATTCCATAATTTTGATAAGAAAACATAGTTTTACAATTTTGCAAAAGAATTTGGAAAATTAATGTTTGGGTTTTGATTAGAAAACATGATTTATTGGTTTTAATGGGAAAATGTAATTTTAAGATTTTAACGGAAAATGCAATTTTACATTTTTAGAAGAAATACAATAATTTTAGTTTTGGTGGAAAACACGGTTTTAACGGAAACTGTAGTTTCATAGTTTTGGCGAAAAACATAGTTTCATAAAATTGACGAGGAAATAGTAATTTTAAAATTTTGGAATGAAAACATAATTTTAAAAATTTTAAAGAGATAAAAACTATAAATTAGTTATAAAATTTATTTTGTAACATAATTATAAATTTTATTAGGCGTTTAGGAACCTATCCATTTAGACATGATCTCTACTGGTTTTAGAGATTTGTTTAAATCATTTCTCATTTTGAACCAACTAATAATGTCTAAAACTTAAATGGTCTATCTAAACGAGTTTAATTGGACATTGGACGACCATTTGACAGCTCTAGTCTTGATTATTCTATGTTTCAAATTTGAGTCTTGTTTGATAGGAGACCAAAATTCTAGTCGTCAAAAGAAAAAAAGAGAGATTTTTTTATAGTTTCAAACAGATGGCAGGAGGCTTCTATAGTTCCGTCATCAGTTTGTTTGATTCGTTTTGTTTCTCTTTCTTTGATTTGATTTATTTTTAGTTATTTATTTTATTCGATTACCAATTTATTTTAAATCTGTCAAAGATTTTTATTGTTCTTTTGTACGTTTCTTCTAATAGATTTGAAAAGACAAAGGTTTTGCTTCAATTGAACCGTTTACAAAAAGTAATTGACAGATCTATTGCGGATGGTGGCGACGGGTCTTACGGGCTTCAATTGTTGATAGTTCCTCATGTGATGGTGATGGAGTTCTTACTGCAAACTATGGTTACTTCAAAAAGCAGTATCAAATTCTATGGAACGGTAATCTCTTTGACTCTATTATCAGCAATAGAGTAATATAAAGAGTTGTCTTGTCTCAGTTGCTCCTACTGGAGTATTAAAAAGAGAGTGACAATCGTTCTCAATTCAGTCTGAAGCGTGGTGTTTTTCGATTAATATGAAAATAATTTCCCTTGAGATTCAGCTATTCCAAAGCAAATATGGAGTTTTTATGTGAAAATCTTTAGTCATCCATCCATATGCAAGATGTGTGTTATTTTACTTTGGATCCCTACTAGTGTATCATTTTTCTACTTTTATTTTGATAATTCTCATTGTTTAGAACTATTTGCAAAGTCTTAATAATAAAATTCAGCGTTAAAAAAAAAAGATAACCTAGAAAGTTCACCGGTTTTTAATATAATTTTAGTAGTATTACTAAATTATATTTTATATAATTTTAATGTTTGAAAGATATTTTATTTTCGACCATCTAAAACTAACGTACGTATTTAATAATTTTAGATATATAAAAGAATATTTATGTGAACTAGAAAATTTGTCTTAGAACACTAGTATTGATAAAAGAAACCATGAGTTAACCCTATTTTATTCTTAACTAC
>NW_026616213.1:0-28403 GCF_000801105.2 Raphanus sativus | reverse complement strand
TATATATTAGTTTTTAAATTTTATATATATATATATACATATAGATATCTAAATAGCTCAATTATAGTATCTAGAAATGATCGATTTGCTAAGGTTCGGCAGATAAAAATGAACATGTACGTATATACGATCATAATGTACTCGTATAACTTATTTCCCATGCCATATTTGATTCTTACACTCTCTATATGAAAAATACATTATTTCAAATGTACGTACTATGTAAATTATTCTTGAACAAATGTAGTGTTGGGGCTAAATATGTAGTGCAGAAAATTCATCTTTAAAAAACAAGCACGTTCTTACTTTAAAATCATCGATACATGTGTTAAAAGGAGAATGTCTTAGGTTACTCTTTATCATCTCCAAGAGTCGCCAATCTACAACTTGAGTGGCTTCTCTTTATATCTCCATGGCCTTCAGACCTTTAATGGACCGACACTTTTTCGATAACTATAGCTATGGATTGATATGATCTTCCTTTTAACATATCTAAAATGCATATGTTAATCATCGCAGCTCGTTTTCATGCGATGAAATTCAATATATACACTTCTAATTATTAAATGTGATCTCCACTTGTATGATATATTGATATCTAGTTGAATTGTCGCGATGTGAAATGTCTATGCTACATTGAATTCATAATACCGTTAAACGCGCAAATAAAATAACTCATGTAAAGCATGTCACTGTAATAATGATTGAATCCAGTTTAATCACTAAAAATACATATAGGTAGCCATCCCACGCGGACCACACCGTGGATACACGTAGCTAGCGATGTCGATCTCGGAATTATTTTAGTTTTCTTTTAGAAAATGATCATCTGTCTAGCCATTCTAACAACGTGAAAAGACAATCCATTAGAGATCATGTAAATATCGCTTGACGGATTTGAACAGAATCCATGTTGAATGATTGTAATATTTGTAAAGAATTAATAGAAATGGATCGTAGTAAGCTTCGCGTTGGAGTTGTTCACTTTCGACGTGTCTTGCATTAGAGATTAACCCAAAGCCCTCCAGTTTCTTGTATGACTGGATATATAAGAAAACAAACATTATTCTTTATATAAACTCATAAAGTTGAAGTATCCTATAATTATCTCTTTGTCCCTAATCGACCAATCACGTACCCTTCTCTATCACATGAATATATTATGAACACAGAATATATTATAAACACAGATATTTAAAGTTTGACGTGTATATTACTGTATACACGTCTAATCTACGCTACAAACACTTATATAGTTATATCATATATCTACTCCCAATTGGATAAAAGCATGTCATATATGTACATATGTATAATATATATTTCCAATTACTTTAATCGAATAGAATTTGCCAATTACTTTTTATCAATCAAAATTTAGCCATTTAATTTTAAAATAGCTTTTAATTAATATTCATATGCATTTTTGCTGTATAAACAATTAAAGTAAATTTTATATTGATTAATAACACTGAGATCGATTATGATATTTTATTAGTTTGGAGAGAGATCAGTTTATAAAAGGATTATATATGATCTAATATTTATTTTTTATTAATTTATGAAATATTAATTTATAGAGTTTTTGGTCAAAATGGGCTTAAACTGTATATAGGCATATTTGGCATGCGATGGCAATTGTCAAATTTTAACTTTCATACACCTATGGGCCGATGATTTTTTTTTTGGAACTACTCCATGATTTTTTAACAATTTTCTTTTCTTTCTGAAACCTTATCGGGCATGGTTGTACGAATTAAATCAGAGTTAACTCGGACTTTAAATCAGAGAGGCGCCACACCTAACCCGTTAAGTGCCAAGTCCAATTGTTTTGGGGCCGTATTTGAAGAATATATTAGTATTTATATCAGTCCATATTCCGACCCAGTTACCTCAACTTTTGCCTTGTGTGTTATAACATGCTCAAAAGGCCTATAATAGTTCTAACAAAATATAGATAGTTAAATGTTTCAAAAGAAGAATATACTATAACAACTCTATGTTTTCTCTCTAAACTTTTTTGAGAGAGAGAGTGATGCGATGTTTTGATTGTTGGTTAGGACTTTTGCGATTGCTTTGACATTTGGTGGCTTTGTTTACATCATTTGTAAGATCAAACACATACAAATGATTATCTTCTTGAAAGTGTTGATTTTTGGATCTATTAGCAATGATTTTGGCCTTTTGGATTTGACGCATGGCCAGTCTCAGGCAAAGTCAAATAAAAAATTCGCCTCAAACTCTTAAATTTTTTAGAAAAATTAAATACACAGATTTTCAAATTTATAAAAAAATTATTAAAATATTTACTAGATTATCTACGGTCTCCAAATTCAGGCCAATTGGTTCTGTTTCTAAGCGGTCATTTCACCAGCTGTTTGGTTTCTGATGGTTTTGGACTTCCAGTGAAGACCTCATATATCGGTGGAGGAAGGTGTTGTCGTGGTGGGCGATGTGTCACTCGCTTCATGTCAGTTAACCTTGTGTCTAGATACATGGCAACTTGATCGATTTGTCGATCATATCTCTTTCTTATAGGGTTTTCGTCTTGAGCCTTTGGCCTCTTGATGTGGTTAAGTTGTTTGGATCTTTGAGGTGTTCTCTTTTGCTTTTAATAAAAACAAGATGATTAAAAAAAGTAATAGAAAATCTAGAAATATGACAATGCAGCATTAGTTTATTCAAAGTACATGTCAGTACAAACAAATATTTATAAGTTAAAAATTTCAAAAGTTCACAGACATCTATGTCAATTTTTGGCCTTATGAACACTGTCTCTATGTGCTGCAAGAAAAGAATCACAATGTTGGATAAGGCTCCTCTTTTATTTTTTCCTGTATATGTTAATAATACTACTATACTGGCAACATATAGACTTTTAAATTAGTGATAGACATAATTATTAATCTTTGTCACATTTGTTGTATTCTAAACTTGTGTGGTATATATGTGTTCCCATATGTCAATTAGGGACCCCTCTCTCTGGCCCTCTGCCTTCCTCAACAGACATTGGACAGAAACACAACATGAAATTTAAAATAATCGCCAGGACAGAACCATTCATATTTGATAAGGAGAATTCATTAGAAGAAATAGAAAAAGGAACAAAATGAACATAAAATCGTAAAGAAAAGACTAAATAATTTACATTCAATAGAAACTTAAAGATCAGAGACTACACATTAACTTCTCTGATTAGTCAATGACAAGGTTTCTGAAAAAACAACATAAACCAGCCAGACCAAACACATGGACAACAACATAGACAACAAAGCCTTAAGCAAGTCTCTACAACTGTAAAAATTTAGCTGCAGAGATTAAGGAACTAGCTAATATGAGACATCATTAGACACTGAGTCGAAGACAGACTCCTAAGATTCAGACAATTTGCTAATCGCATCCCAATCAATCTCCACAGAAGGAAACTTCTCCAGCACGAAACTCCCAGTGTCATCAAACCCTAAATCCGAAAACTCCAAGAAAGCATTAGTAATTCCAGAATCCGGCGACGAAGATCCCACCTGAGACTCATAGGAAATCGAATTTTCATCAGCTCTGAAGAGCCCAAACTCACGTTCTTGATACTCTGTTTTTGGCGGGAAAGGCTCTGTTTCAGAACAGGGGAGATCATCATCCTCTGTTTTTCTCAAGCTTTGACAAATCGCCTCGAGCTTTGCCTGAACAGAGGAATGAAGAGGCTTCAAGCTTCTATCACCACCACCGTACCCATACTCGTGCCTAATTTGTGGGAAATTAAGCCTAGCTAATTCTCCTCGGAGCTTGTAAGCAGCTTGATCATAAGCCATCGCTGCTTCTTCAGCTGTGTTATAAGTTCCAAGCCAGAGTCGGGTCCGGTTCTTGGGTAAACGGATCTCAGCAACCCATTTTCCCCAGTGCCTTTGTCTAACTCCTCTGTAGAGTTTCTGAGTTGTCGTGTTCTTCATTGGTACTGGCTTTAGGGAGAGGTTTGAGATGGTGGTGGTTCGTCTCTGGTTGAGCTGGTTTTGGATCTGGTGGATTTGGTAAGGTGTGAGCTGGTTCAGACAGAGAGGTGTTGTTTGGTTGAAACCGAATATTGAGTTTGGAGTTGGAGGAAGAGAAGAAACAGAGTTGGTGAAAGTTTTAAGTACTTTCATGAGCTCCTCTTTGAAAGGATCGGAGAGATCTGTGCTGCTATTGAACGTATCTATGGCTGCCATGGATCTTAAAAGGAGAGATGTTTGAGATTTAGATTGAAGTAATAACAGAGAAGGATCAAAAACAACCTTCTTGGTTTAATTGATACTTGGTGTTTTTTTGTTGCTCTTGGTTTTGCTGGATGCAAACTTCTTTGCTTATATAATACAAGAAATTAAGACCCTCCCCCTTGAATTCATAGTATATGTTTTTAAATTATATAAAGTAGGTCAATGCAATTTGTTTTTCATTATTATATCTTTGTCTACATTTTGTTTGATGCTTTTGTTCTATTCACATTTTATTTTATTTTAAATTTGATGTCTCACTCTTATTTTGGAAGGTGTTTTCAATAAAATGCCGAAAAGAATATTTTCAGCAATAAGTATACAAAAATTTTATAAGAGCTAAAAGTGTATTGTTGGATTCTGAGGCAAGTTGAAAGGCAAGTTTGCCTTCAAACCACTTATATATTCTTTTTGCCAAAATATTTTTTCTTCATTGCGTCAAATTATAACACCAAATAACATGAAATTTTTATATACTATATTATATATAATGTGGATTAGAAGTGAAACGCTTTGAATAATTAACTGAAGTAGATATATCATCCATGCAAACAAAATGAATAAACTGCAGTAATATACCAACCATTAGAATATTTGGTGGTCATAATATTATTCACTGTTTCAAAAGGTAGATTATGTGGTCCAAGCCATGAAATTGTATCGAGTATACCTCACAGAAGTTTAACTCGTCAGAAATTATATATTGGTATGCATATATAAATCTATGTTTCGTAGTAACTTATATAAATCTATATATGTTAAAGTGGGGAATATGAAAATTTAATATTAAGTAAAGGCTTAAAAGTTTGTGGAGTTGTGAGCAAGGACAATAGTGAGAGAACGTCAAGAAATATTGAAGTTTGATGGAAAGAGGTGAGAACTCAAGGGTGGTTCAAAGTTTGCGTCACAAGGCAGCTAATGGATATTCTTCTTCACCAATAAAGCACCACTTTCTTACATCAGCATATGGTTGTTTTCCCTCTACGTTTATTCCCAAAAAAAACACTAAATTTCAAATTAACGGTAGATTTCATAACAATTAAGAGCAGCCCTCCACGTAATTATATTCTCTTATTGTCTTACTTCAAGAAAAGAGATTCTTCAAGACTATATTACGCGAAAGAAAGCCAGTATGGGGCCAACTATTTAGAGAACAAGAAAATAATTTATGGGACCTGCTTTTGCGTGTTCACACGTAAGATCCTACATGGAAGTCACTATCTCTCGGTTCTGTAAGACCTGACAACTGACAACTGCTAAAGAGAGATTGAAAGAACCCTATCTTTGATCTAATCTAAAGTTATCGAGATAAACTCTGATTACACGTCTGATAAAGTTAGCCGATAGAGAATCTTAACTTTCGATATTTTTCATTCAAAAGATAGCTTTTATCCTTGATCGGCAATGTTAACTTTAAGAATATTCGTAGATAATGATCTAGAATATGGCAAAGACACGTAAACCCACACACAAATCTACGCCTACCCATAAAACAGCTCTTAGACCTTAACTTATCGCATCAAATTTTCAAGTTTTACAACCATTCACTTTAAAATTGTAAGAATGATTATGAAGTTCATGTACATTTTTTTATAATCCCTTATTTTAAGAATGATTATTAGCATGACAACCTAATCTTATCATGGACAATAGTTAATCTCCAAAGTCATCCACGAAGTGTATTTAAATTTATTTTCTAATTGTATATGGACAAGATCATGGTGATGTAGTGACCACTAAACACATCGAGTAATTATTATAGAGATTTGGATATTGTTTAAAATTCAACGAAGCTAGTTGACTTTTATAAATGTCAACTCTTCCTCCACCATTGGAGGCTTGGTGGTCAAGATAACATCAAGTGAAAACTATGATTCCCTGACGGTGACCGAACTTTTTGACTATTGTTCTCTGGTGACTATGATTTTTCTGATCCAACCTAAGCAACGAAGCTCTTGTTCAATAACTAAAATCCATTCGTGTGAACACATAACCGTATTTTCAAAAAAAAAAGAAACACATAACCGTCATTTATAATCTTTGCTTTCTAATTCTAGTTAAATCAAAACAAGTATATTTTTTATAGAATGAAAATATGCAAGGATGTATTCAAAATTGTTCGTGAAGCCTTGAACTATTCTTTCTAATATTTACTTAGTAGATATAGAACTAAATTTAAAATTTGAAAATTAATAGGAAAAATACTAAATTGACAAAATTTCTCTGTACTGAAACAAAGATCAAATATATATAAAAGTTGTTTACACACATATGAAACCGATCATAAAGCGATTATGAAATTAAGGTCCAACCTAGAAATACTGCACAAGATACTAAGTACTAACCCATCCGGATTACAATAAATACAAGTTACTTAACACCCTACAAAGATCAAACTATAAGCTCTTTGATCTCTGAAAACAAAAGCATTCATAAACATATAATAATTAAAGAAGGATACAAAAAAGCCTTATAACATAAAGTCTTGTAAATTCTTCTTGTTTACTTTTATTCCAAAGATCATGTTGTTTTCCGGCGCCAGCCCAATGCACGCCCTTAGAATCTTCTCCAGCATCGCCCGCTACTTTGACAGTGCATTAACCACTGGTGTATCCGGCGGCACAAGCGGTGCCTTGGTGAGCTATCTGTGTATTGAGGCCACAGGATGGAAAGAATGAAACTTCCCCTGCCAACAAAAAAGAAAAGAATCAAAACATCAAAACCAGGGTTCACTGAAACCCCAAATAACTGATTTTGTGAACTGACAAATTAAACTCTCCTTGGATTTGAACAAGATCCAAAATAATTGGAAGAGCTAAAAGAGAGTCCTCACAGGTATTGTGCATTACAATAGTGTTCTTCCTTCCCATGAATATCTCTGATGTCTACTCATCCATGGCTCGCTTGCTATCTGGTACATACGGTACATACTGCAACACACACACACACACATTATATCAATGGACAACATTGCAATTTTCAAGAGACAAA
This sequence comes from Raphanus sativus, assembly GCF_000801105.2. Classification (NCBI taxonomy): domain Eukaryota; kingdom Viridiplantae; phylum Streptophyta; class Magnoliopsida; order Brassicales; family Brassicaceae; genus Raphanus; species Raphanus sativus. The sequence goes on along the minus strand of NW_026616213.1, from coordinate 21,168 downwards.
AAGTCTTGAATGTTACTTATTGATAGCTTACCTTGATAACAACTACATGGTCTGGATGTTCTCCGGGCCCAAAGAGGATACCGTTACTACCAACCATATCGTCCACCACATTGCTTTTGGGTATCTCCTTAGATCGAAATGTTTGTGGAGCTGAGAGGTTCATTCCATCGTTGTTCCCCAAGTGCTTATAGCTCACAATTGAAGTAGGCTGTTGTTAACAAAAACACACGATGAAACAAAGTCTTCTGAAAGGTTTCTTGACTGTCAAGAAACATTACTTGAAAACAGACCTTGATTCCTACACAACCAAGGAAACCAAGACAGATTTCATCTTGGTTTGACCACTCTTGAAGTCATCTCCACCGATTAAAACATTGTTCTTGATAGCCAAATCAATAAGACTTGGAACAAAGGTGTTCTGAGGACTCCCACTGATGAACGGGATGCCTTGAAGAACACAAAATAGCGTAAAGCGTCGAATGAGAGAGATCTCAGACTCATCCCTGACCACAGACTTCATAAGATCCTCAATTGTATCGTTTAACCCGACGATCACATTGCTGTAACGCTCAGTGTTAGCCGTACCCATGGCGTGTGCTAAGTTCATATCACTTATGTCCCATCCTCCAAACACAACATTATCTGGATCAGTTGTGACTAGGGGTGTCAAAATGGGTCAAATGGGTCAACCCAACCCATAATCCAAATGGGTTGACTGTTAAAGGGTCATGGGTCAACCCAATCCATTTATTAAATGGGTTGGGTTGACCTATGACCCATTAAATTGAATGGGTCAGATGGATTAATGGTTGACCCATCAACCCAACATCTTTATAATGAATCATTTTTAAGTTAATACCAATTTGATCGAATTAAAAAAAAAATATTTTCTGCTTTTTTGGAAAATTGTGTTTTTCCGCTTTCGAAAGAAAATTACGTTTTCCGGTTTTGACGGGAAATTGCGTTTTTCTGGTTTTGGCGGGAAATTGTGTTTTTCTCGGTTTTGGCGGAAAATTGTTTTCCCCGGTTTTGGCGGGAAATTGTTTTTCCGATTTTGGCAGAAAATTGCGTTTTACGGTTTTGGCGGGAAATTGCATTTTTCCGGTTTTGGCGGGAAAATTGCGTTTTTCCGGTTTTGGCGGGAAATTGCGTTTTCCGATTTTGACAGGAAATTATATTTCTCGGTTTTTTGCGAAAAATTGCAATTTTTCTGTTTTGGCGGGAAATTGCGTTTTTCCGGTTTTGGCGGAAAATTGTGTGTTTCTCGGTTTTGGCGGAAAATTGTTTTTCCCGGTTTTGGCGGGAAATTGTTTTCCGATTTTGGCGGGAAATTGCGTTTTATGGTTTTGGCAGGAAATTGTATTTTTCCGGTTTTGGCGGGAAATTGCGTTTTTCGGTTTTGACAGGAAATTATATTTCTCGGTTTTTGCGGAAAATTGCAATTTTTCGGTTTTTGCGGAAAATTGCGTTTTCCGGTTTTGGTGGGAAATTGCGTTTTTCCGTTTTTGACGGGAAATTGTGTTTTTCTCGGTTTTGGCGGAAAATTGGTTTTCTCGGTTTTGGCGGGAAATTGTTTTTCCGATTTTGGCGGGAAGTTGTGTTTTACGGTTTTGGCGGGAAATTGCATTTTTCCGATTTTGGCGGGAAATTGCGTTTTTCCGGTTTTGACAGAAAATTATATTTCTCGGTTTTGGCGGAAAATTTCAATTTTCCGGTTTTATCGGGAAATTGTTTTTTTCGGATTTTGGTGGAAAATTGCATTTCTGGTCGTGGCGGAAAATTGTGTTTTTCTGTTTTTTGTGAGAATTTGTTTTTTGATTTTTTTGATTTTTTTAATTAAATTTTTTTAAATGGATCAGATTTGATCCAACCCAATAGACCTATTTAACTTGTTAACCCATTAACTTGTTAACCCATTAACTTGTTAACCCATTAACCTGTTAACCCATTAGCATGTTAACCCATTAACCCATTGAATCAAAAATAAACAGTTCATTTGGGTTAATGGGTCAACTTGGATTGGGTCAACCAATGGATCATTGACCCATTTTGACACCCCTAGTTGTGACCATGCATGCACGTTTGTACTTTAATAATTTGCCCCCCTTTCTAAAACCTTCTTCTATACTATTTCTCAACACCACATATTTCTCTTTATTCCACTGTTATTTTTTCACTCTTAAATCATGTTATATGTATTGGTTATAACCTGTCTTATTTAGTTGCAACCATTTTACAGTTTTTTGTTCTTACAGATAAATTTATTAAAATTTGACATGGACATATATTGTTTTGTTGATATTCACTTCAGACTGAAAACATGATTTATTGATAAATGAAGTAGCTAATTACTTTGACCCAGAAATGAAATAGCCAATTAACAAGTGTTGAGGGTATAACTTCTACAATGTATATACGATTGAATTCCTTTTTTATTATTTTAAATAAACAAATTAATAATCACTAAGGATATAGTAATCATCTAAGCAAAGAATGAGAATGTTTCATCAAGTTTTGAAGAGCTTGGTTGCCTTGAGCTTTGCTTAAGAGATTCTTTGCATTCTGTGTCATCTGTATTACCTTCCCGAGACTACCACCCTTCGAGTAAGGCACAGCCCTTGGAGCCATTTGTTTATTACTTCGACTTCTTGTCATGATCTTTGAAGAACTTTGCCATTTTCCTTCCAGTTGATTGGGAAGTGTAGATTCCTGTATGAATACATATCATATAATAAATGAATCCGTTTGAATATATATATAATGAAAAATATAAAGAGAAGAGAAGAAAATATGAGAATACGACATACCAAGAAGAGCACTGTTGCACAGTGCTTGAGGACCTCTAAATTCATTCGAACATCGTCAAGACTCCTGCAATTATCAACATATATATATGTGTAACATTGTTTGCGGAAAATGTAACATGAACACACACAAATAATATTTATGTACCTGTGTTTTTGCACTCCAAGACCAAAATAGGCAGCCAAACTTGCCATCTACACAGTTTTAGTCTTTTTAGATTTTGCAAAGACCATGATGTAAATTCTCTTTTATCAAAATACGTATATCCTATACTATATGATTTTATAATAAAGTTTTAGGTCTCTAATCATTTTTTTTTTAATTACGCCTTATCATTTAAGAATATCGGATGTATATTACCTTCATGTTACCAGCTCTTTTACCAAACTTGTTGCTTAACAACCCCAAAGAATCAATGATCCCTGAGGGCTCAGGCGCAGCTTTACCAATCTCAGCAAAAGCTTCTTTAATTCTAACGCAATCAAACCTTCTAATGTTATGACCTGCCCAAATCCGACCGTGCAACAAACCATAGATCTTTTCAGCCACATCTTCGAAGCTTGGTGCCTCCCCGACCTTAGCCCTCGTGATCCCATCTGACCTAGACGACCTTAATGAGACCACCGATAGGTCTTTCGGCTGTATAAGCGTTGTGAAGCTCTCTAGCTCCTCTAGCTTTCTTGGACATACGATGATCGCACCAAACTCTAGGATGTGAAAATGTTGTCCTGTTTTGTTTGGTACGGTTGTTTCCAGATCAAAGAAGACGATTTCGCTGGGAAATGATTGGATCTCCATATCAATTTTTTTTGGTTTCTGTCGATTTGTAGATCCTACGTGTGTATATATTGTGGGTTTGTTACTTGTGATACAAGCTAACTGTAGGTTTGTGTTGGAGGTTTACTTTGGTGGTTATTTAGCTTCATGGAGAAAACTTTGCTGTGTAGGGTACGTAAGAATCTCTGCTTATTCTTTATCTAAACCAATAAAAAGGGTTCTTATGAAAGAGTTCGTTGGTATATCCATATTGTAAGAGAATTTATCCCTTTATTTTTTTATATTGCCCCCAAAATACTTTCTTATTTTAATTAACTTTCATAAGCGAATATATTTTACTATAATGAATCAACAAACTCTCTTATTAGTATTTAACGGCAAGTGTAGCAAAAATCTTTATAGGAAGATGTATATGGCAAAGAATGTAAGAAAGGTACCAAGTGTTTGGGGGCAACAACCATTTCCTAACTCACACAACACAGAACGTACAAAACATATGCAGCCAATACTCTCCTATCAACAGAGACTTGAGCTGGAGGCCAAACCCAGCAAGATCAAGATCCCTTGGTTCTTTTCTTCGGTCTTTGGCTAATTACGTTTGCTTAGCTGAGTACCTGCAATTCTGAATGCTAAACGATCAACTTACATACTTCTATATACTACTTCAGCTTCACAGACAAACAGTCTTCTCTCATGTCCACCTATCTAGATCGTTTACTACTTCTCAACCTATCCAAGTAACCACAACATCTAATCATCAATCAGTTCTAAAGGAAGTTGAAGAACGCAGTACCTCAAACTCTGGTACAAGAAGAATCAAAGTCATCAGGAGCAACACGAGCGATCCAATTATTCAACGTCCGCTTAACATCAGCATGGTTAACATAAGCCAACTCATACATACTACACAAGTTCCCAACCAAGCTCTCGTTCAAAGCCGCGGTCGGCACTCTCTCCAACGCACTCTCCAACACCTTAATCGCATCAGACAAATCCCTCGAGTACATCAAACAAAGCGCCTTGTTATTAACCGCGACAACATCCGAGCCATCTCTCTCGATACACTCTTCATACTCTCTCACAGCAGAGACGTAGTCCTTCTCCACCACATAAACCAAAGCCCTGTTCCTCCCTACAAGATTCTTGAACTGAGTCTCACTCACCAAACTATTACTATTCATCTTCTCGACGCGAGCAAACGTGGCTTTAGCTCCTTGTATATCACCGAACTGCATCTGAACAGAGCCTAGCTTGGAAACCAAAACAGGATCCAAAGGATCACGCTTTATCAACTCTTTAATCAACTCCAAGGAAACACCAAACTCCTTGTGACCTAAGTGAAACCCTAACAAACAACTCATCACAAAGATCTCTCTTTTCTTCCACACCTCATTCGCCTCTTTCTCTCTAACCCTCTCTCTGACGAACCCGAGCAACGTGTACAACCGATCCAACCCTTCCTGGCGATTCCCGATCTTCGTCGGGACCAGGGCGTGCATCCACCGGAGCGAGAAAGGCACCATGGATCCCTTCCGACCCGGGTAGATCTCGGGGAAAGACTCGTACCTGTATTGATCCCCGTCGAAGTCGTTGTGGAGGGAGTCGAGCTCGCGGGAGGCTTCGTCGGAGCGGCGGAGCTTGGTGAGGGCGATGACTTGGTAGGTTAGGTAGGTGAGGTGCTCGTGGGGCTTGGTGAGGAGGAAGAGGGCTCTGGTTTGGGAGATTTTGTCGAGGATCGCTTCCCATTGGCCCCGGGTGGAGAGATCGTGGAGGGCGCTGAGATCGTGTGTTAGCTCGTCGAGGGAATCGGATCGTGGTGGATCGGCGACGGCTGATGATGATGGGGTTGATTCGAATGCCGTCGTCGCTTCAATTGGTTGTACGGTGGCGGGATTGGTTTCGGCGGAGGAGGGGTTGGATTCGGGTCGGGTTTCGGATTCGGGTGAAGTCGGATCCATTGACGGAGATGAGTCGGAGAACATGGTGGAAGAGCAGGTTATGAGAACCTCTCTGTGATTAGACTGTTTGATAGTTTTGATACTCTTATAAATGGGCCTAATCAAGGCCCAGTTTAGTCCGGCCCATGCTTAGCACATGGTGGTCCTTCTCACTTATTTGAGCAAACGATTTAAGAAAACGTATGTTTTTTTTTTTACTAAAGAAAACGTATGTTTCTGTAAAGATTGGCTCTTGGAGATGCTCTGATGAAATCTAGAAAGAAAAGTTAGCGTATAAAGATAGTATACAGTATACTGCTGGCTTTCTCCCACTATTTGCATAGGATCCGGCGATTTAGGGAACAGAACATTAATGTTATGGCAGATGAACAGTTATTTAAATATCAAGGTATTACTCCATTTAGGATATGAGCCTTATAAATAGGAGTAATTATTTATTCGCATTACATGATTACAAATTACATTAAATATAGTGTGCCAAAATTTTGTCAATTATTTTCCAATTTATATGAGTCCAAAGTCCACATTCACATTTTGGGATCTGTTCCCGAGTTTCGGTACACATCATATTCTAGATCAGAGGCCTTGGGTCAACGAATCAAAAAAAGTCTCAGATAACATTAGTATTACTTTTCCGATGAAAGTTACTTTACCTACTATAGTAAATAATCTTATATCTATTCAAAATATCAGGTATCTCTCTATTTACAAAACTCCTGCAATATTTCCGTTCTAATCGCACTTGTATGCATCTAATTATGTTTTCACGAGTTCACTTTTTTATTAAACTCCCTAGTCAAAGACTCGTGAGTCAAAAGTCGTCGATCATTGACTTGGGAGAAATAGGCGAGTAAGTGTTAGGTGTCCAACCAATTTTTTTTTTTCTTTCTTGAAGCGTGTTTTAAGAGAACTAGTACTGAATTTGCGGTGTTCATCAAGCAATTATCGAGTGTTTGTACGCCGTGAGTATGAGTTAGATAGTAATTAACACTCAGATCGTTTGTTATATAAGACAGTGATCTACTTGTTATAAAATATTCATGCAACAACACTTTCTGATTAGTTAATGGAATTGATTCACCAACTGATTCATAAGAAAAATGATTGGTTATTATATTCATCGATATTATGATTTTGTTTATGACCATAAACTCGATACCTGCAGTACTAATGAGTCGAATTCAAGCAATCAATTTCATTTTTTTTTTGTAACACAGCAATCAATTTCATTGTTTTTGATTTTGTTTATGACCATAAACTCGATACTTGCATTACTAATGAGTCGAATTCAAGCGATCAATTTCATTATTGGACACATTTGTCAAAGTTCTAGTTAAAATCAAACTTAGGAATACGTACGCAGATCTGAATGTACGTGCCATGTGAGATGTGACTATATACTCAAGTTATTGATATTGTATATAAAGTACACGTTAATTTTACAATTAACTGAAAAGTTTAACACTGAATGAGACTATATATAGTTTACAAACTTACAGCTAGCCAGTCAATTATTATCAATATGCAATTTGCAAGTTATTAATAAAGTTGTACATGAGGATACATAATTATTAATTTTAGTTTGCTAAACACATGAGAAAGAATCAATTAAAAGCTCGTTGAGAAAGAATAAGAGATTAAAAAGTGTCGTCCATGTGAGTGATCTCATCTTTCTCACTTTCGCATTAAATTCTTATCCTTTTTCTCTATTTCATTTTTTTTTTTTTGGACAAACTCTATTTCATTTTCATGTTTGCTTTGATGAGTAGTACTAGCTCACATACATTATTTTTATTTGTTGTAGATAACGTGTGTACTGTTTGAAACTATAAATTGGCTGAAGTGGTAATAACAGGCAATTTATTAAAAGCTAAAACCAAAGAAAACCAAACCATTTTTATCTTGTTAATTTTGTAGTAATTATCATGATTTTAACAAATAAATAAATGCATCAGGTATATAATTCATCTACAAACCAAATTCAAATATAATTTAAATCTGGAAAGATAGAGAGTGATTTCAACATTGAATCGAAAATCAAGTAGGAGTTGTAGGAGTAACTTACAATTAAATTCCTTTTGTGTTTTTATACAAAAGTGGATGAATATTTTGATTAAAATGTACAGTACACATAACCTTCTTACAATAGATAAGCGACTGTTCTAACTTTTAAATGATTTCAATTTGTTTGTAGTTGTACTTTCCCAGTTCCCACATACATGGAATTTTCAGAAAAGAAATTTACTATTACTAATTAGTAATTACTGAATACAAACAATCACACGGAATAGAAAGAGAAATAAGAATGATATGAATAAATTAGACAAGAAGCAGAGAATCTGCAACATGATGACGGTGATGTACATTGGTGTTATCAAAACGACGGAACTAGTAAATTCTCTGGTCTCCATCTTCTCTCTCTCGTTCACACACAAACCCCTAGTACTGTCACTAATGCTTTTCTCCCCTCTTTTTATATATATATTGACAAGCTTGCGATCTAACTTTTGCAAGATCTCTCGGAGCAGTGAGAGGGTTTCTAGGTTTCAGAGAAAAAAAATAATGGCTCCACTCAAGTACTTGTGTTTTAGAAAGTTACTGTTGTTGCTCTATTTCATTCTCTTCCTATTCTCTTGCTCTTCTTTCTTTGCTACTTTTGCCTCATCAGAAACTTCTGTTGATGATGACAAACAACAAACACAGTTATTAGATCCACATTTTAGAGTGAGAAGATTGTTGGTGAAAGATCTGGAAACTGATGATGAAGAAACCAATCCTCCTCCTCCTAAGAAGAAGAAGCTTACTGGTTCTGTTCCATCAACACCTGGTGCTAAGAAGAATCAAACCAATCTCATCAAACCAATCTCTTCTTCCACCAAGAACCAGACTAAACTAGCTAAGACTACATCCTCCAAACTTAACTCCACCAAATCTTCTTCTAACACAACCAAGAACGGATCAGACATCAAGAAGCTCAGTTCCGGAACCAAATCCTCAAACTCTACTTCTTTGAACAAGAAGTCATCAGATCTGTCCAAATCAACCTCATCCAAGAACAAGACCACCACAAAACCCCCAAGTTCCAAACTATCTCCTCCTCCAGACAAGAAGAAACCACCATCCTCCTCAAAACCCACAACCAAACCAAAACCAGCAGAGAAAGAAATAAAACCAATCTGGCTAGACAACGAGGAAGACGACGACTTCGTCAGCGAGTTCAGAGACCTACCCACAAGATTCCAAAGAACCCTAATCCCAGACCTAGCAAAAATCTCAACCACATCCAAAAACTACATCAACAAAGCCAACAAAGAGATCACCAAGAACTTCAAACCCTACTTCGGCAACAAGTACGCACCAATCATCACCTCCGCTGTCTCCTTCATCTTCATCCTCGTCCCTCTTCTCCTAGTCTCCCTCGTCTTCAACCGTTTCAAAGCCTACTTCTCCCTCCAAAAGCTCCTCATCTTCATCCAAATCTACCTCTCCATCTACTTCACGATCCTGTGCCTCTCCTCCCTCGTCACTGGCATCGAGCCACTCAGGTTCCTCTACGCTACGTCAGGCTCAACCTACGTGTGCTTGCAGATCATGCAAACACTAGGATACGTGTTCTACCTCTTGGTTCTTCTCATGTACCTCGTCCTAGTCTTCTCTACGGACTGTGGCTTGGCCCTCAAGGTACTAGGCTTGGCGCAGACGTTTGTGGGGTTTGCTGTGGGTTTGCATTATTACGTGACGGTGTTTCATAGGGTGGTGCTTCGACAGCCTCCGAAGACGAACTGGAAGGTGCATGGCGTTTACGCCACGTGTTTTCTTCTCATTTGCGTGTTGTCTAGTGCGGAGAGGAGGAAGAAAGAGTACTTGGAAGAAGGCGGTGACGAAGGGAAGAAAAATTGAAATTTTTGCATTTTGTATTTCTTTTTTTTTTCTTTTTGCTTTGTTGTGTTTTTATAATTTCGGCAAAATTTAGCTGAAAACGCAATAGAAGAACAATTACTAGTGGAGGTTGGAGAATTTGCTGCTTCATTTTGTATTTATAAGGCAAATCGATAAATGTGGAACTAAATTTCATACTTTCAGTTCTCTTTTTATCCTTGTAAATACTCAACAATTATAACATTTTTGTTGTTGAGTATATACGAACTGATATTAAGCAACAATTATAACTCGTAAAATGTGTTCATAAAACTTTGTACAATATTGTTTTGGACCCTGATTTTTTTCTCTCTAGCTAATACAATATACAATAGAACCTCTAGAAATTAGTCTTCGATAAATTAATAATCTCTATAAATTAGTAAATTTTACCGGTTCTAACTTTGACATATTTAAAATTTGATATCAATCGATAAAAAAATAAGATAATTTTTTTTTAGAAAAATTTATGTAAATATATAGTCCCATTAAAATTGCAATTAATAATTTATATGTGTAATATTTTATATAAGTAAAAATCTATTATTATATTGTTTGTTTTATATTCACAATAAAATTATTTTATATTTTCTTAACACTTAATACATTTTTGATGAGATTTAGTAATATTATATCTAAAACCACATTTATGTTTTATACAATTTATATTATATACACCAAATAATATAATAAAATTAATATAAATGTCAAATTTTAAAAATAACGATTAATGTCTATAACTTTAAAATAAAATATTTTCTTATCTTAGAATAAACATATCTTAAATAAAAAATCTAAATAAGAAAACCTTTTAATTTTTTTATATTTTGTAGTTAAATATCGGAAGTCAAAATTAATTAAGGTGGGATTCACAGAATCGTAGAGCCGACGGAAGGGGTATTACAGTCATATAGAAGCTGCCGACAGATCTAGGTGCTGTGATTGTAACTTTGTGTCGGTGGCTATGACCATTGACGATGACGACGTGTGTGAGGCAAAGGGCCATTTTATTTCAAGCCCATCCACCATATTACGTATGTCTGTTCCTTTTGGTGAAGGTTTCCAGTTACTTTTAGTTAACCCATTAAAGAAAGTTCCTCGTGTTGTATGTGGCACATGATGGTTCAAAGACCCGTGAACAAAAATAAGCCCATACCTTTTTGCCCATAACAAGTTTGTATGGGGCTTCATATGATGAAGTTAAGATCGTAAAGCACTCCCATCCAAGGTTCAAAGCTTGTGTATGTTTTGTATTCATTTCCTTTTGGGTATGGGTGATGTAATATTGTCAGAAAATATGTGAAAGACATCACACATTGATTTGTGTGCTTCAGCCATTCGGTGTACAATTTGCACTTTGCCCACTCCACAAATTTCAACTTCACAAACATTTTGGTCTCTCATATGATCTAAACATTTTTTTTCATAAAACAAACGCTATTGTCTTTAACAATAGACTTGTAGAGAAGTAATTCATTTTTATTTGTTGCAGTTTTCTTATGGTGATGCAAATAGAACCTAAACGAGAATTTTTTTTTTTCAAAGAATGTTTTGTTAAAAAATCGGTCTAAAACATCCATATAATCAGTAATCTCATATAAAATGACTAATTACTGCGCAACAGTTTCTTGAACATTGGTAAATCCATATAGGATAATGCAATGAATTTGTGCTTGTTTTCACATGTCCTTGTATTTTCAATGAATCTCAACCTGTCTTCCCCAAAAAAATTAAATAACAAATAGGATTTCTGTAGTTAATATGTCTATAAGATCGCACTCCAATTAACATTTTTTTGCCAATTTAAGAAAGACAAACTTACCAATCAGGGAGTGGGCGTAGGTCCATAGGATTCAACAAGTTACATGCATAGTCATGTATTATGATAAAAAGTTTTCATTCTCGAATAAAAACATGAAATCGTAACGAAATCGATTAAAAAGGGAATAAAATAAAAACGACACGAGTTATATATAAAAATTCGCACGTGTGAAGAAGCGTCATCATCTTCTCCTCGCTCCCTCTTTTCTCTCTCTCGATTTGAGGAGTTCTGTTACGGTGGACTGTTACGTGTATCGTTTGCTCGTTTGTGACGGAGTCGGAGTTGAATCTACGGTGGTGTCAAAATTGAGAAAGGCCGGCGAGCTTAGTGGGGTGTTTCCATTTTGATTCGGGTGAATCTCTCTGATGCAGAGGTAAATTAAATTGGTCATGGTTTCGCTAATCCCTCCCGATCGTCGTTAGCTGTTTGTTAATTAGCAAATTTTATATTAAAATTGAATCCTGTTTTATATATTTATTTTAGTTTTCATCAGCTTTGTTTAATCGTGTACTTTATCTCTCGCTCGCTTTATTGATTCCGTGGGGGCAATTAGATTGATGAATCGAAAGTATTACCAGGTGTTTCATGGGGACTCTTTAAACGTTTTGTTCTTTGTTGTTTTTCTTCTTACGCGTGTTAGAATGTCATTTTGTTTTTGTTTTTGTTTTTAAGTGTTCGGTACTGTACAAACGTGTAGTTTTAAGCGTAAATCGCATTTCTTTTTAAATCTTTTAATGCAACTTTCTTCTTTCTCCTCAAGCGTTATTATCTTTTATGTTGTGGTTACTTTTGCTTTGTATTTGTTAATCAAACTGGTACTTCTAATATTCATAACCTTTGGAGTTTGGTTTGGTTTGGTTTCAGGTGTTTGTTATCAAGAATAGCTTAGAAAAAAGTAGTTTGCAGCCATGCCTTCTCTCCAGCTATTGCAGTTAACTGAGCGGGGTCGGGGTCTTGTAGCTTCAAGACGGTACCATTTTTTTACTTTTCCTCTGAATTTTTATTTAGATGGAAACACCAAAAAAAAAAAAACAACTATTGCTTTACTTCTTCTTGGGAATGAGCTTTCGTACTCTTTTTTTCCTGACGTGTGTTTATTAGTTATTTTTTGTTTCATTTCTCTCGAACTCTTGTTAAAATTCTATAGGAAATCTATACTGCTTGCGGCTGGGATTGTAGCTGCCGGTGGAGCTGCGGCATACTTGAAATCAAGGATCAGCTCCCGTTCTTCTTCGCGGCATTGCAATGGACATAGTGATGATGACGAGGCATTGGAAAAGACGACGGGAAAAGATAAGAAACCCGCTAAAAAGAAGAAAGGAGGAGGATTGAAGTCTCTACAGGTTCTGACTGCGATTCTTCTGTCTCAGATGGGGAAAATGGGTGCCAGGGATCTTCTCGCACTTGTGGGCACCGTGGTATGCATTTTCCTCTCAATACCCTTTCTTATTTAATGCGAGCCTAGCCTAGTACTCTTATCTAATCTGTTATTATGTTACAGGTTTTCAGAACTGCTTTGAGCAATCGGTTGGCGAAAGTTCAAGGTTTCCTATTCCGTGCTGCTTTCTTAAGGCGCGCCCCACTGTTTCTACGTCTCATCACCGAGAATATTATCTTGTGTTTCATGCTGTCCACGATGCACTCTACATCAAAGTACATCACTGGGGCCTTGAGTTTACGGTTCAGGAAGATATTGACGAAACTTATCCATTCGCATTATTTCGAGGTAGCAGCCATTGCCGTCTCTCCTCTTACCATTTCTCTTTATACTTCACTCTGCTGGATAACACTTTCATCTCTTTCCTTTATTGTTGTTTTCAGAACATGGTGTACTATAAAATATCACATGTGGATGGTCGGATTACGCATCCCGAGCAACGAATTGCCAGTGATATACCGAGATTCTCCTCGGAGTTGAGCGAACTTATTCAGGATGATTTGACGGCGGTTACTGATGGAATTTTGTATGCATGGCGTCTGTGTTCATATGCTAGTCCAAAATACATCTTCTGGATACTGGTGATTCTTGTTTAATCTTCTACGTTGAGCCATTTATGCTACTTTTCCTTATATCCATTCACAATACAGTTCTTTCGATCTGCTGTTTATGTTCTAACCTCGAAAATTGTTGTGTAGGCATATGTACTAGGAGCCGGTACTGCGATAAGGAACTTTTCTCCTTCTTTCGGGAAATTGATGTCCAAAGAGCAGCAGTTGGAAGGGGAGTACCGGCAACTTCACTCACGCTTGAGGACTCATTCGGAAAGCATAGCATTCTATGGTGGGGAAACCAGGGAAGAATCTCATATACAACAAAAGTTCAAGAACCTTGTTAGCCATATGAGTGTCGTGCTTCATGATCACTGGTGGTTTGGCATGATCCAAGATTTCCTGCTGAAGTATCTTGGTGCCACAGTCGCTGTTATTCTGATTATAGAACCGTTCTTCTCCGGTCATCTAAGACCTGATGACTCGACACTAGGCAGAGCCGAGATGCTAAGCAATATAAGATATCACACCAGTGTCATTATTTCTCTCTTTCAGGCGTTGGGAACGCTTTCTATAAGTTCCAGGCGGCTCAGCCGACTCAGGTAATTCTTTATGTTAGATCTCTTGCCAGACGCTGAGATGGTAAACGATTGTGTAGCTGTTCTTTCTTGTTTAAGAGAAAAGAGTATGAGTTCAGTTGGTAGTCCCTAAGGAATATTGACAAAGGATGAAAAAGATCTCTACTTCAAAAAAAAAAGTTTGGGCGTTTGATTTTGCGGTATTGGTGAAATCATATACAGAGGAGAGAGGATTAACTAAACTTACTTTTACACCCATCAGTAGTGGTGGCTATGCTTTCTAATTATGGAAATGTATTTACTTCCAACAGTGGTTATGCTGACCGAATCCATGAGTTGATGGCTGTCTCGAGAGAACTCAGTGGCGATGATAAAGTGTCTTTCCAGAGGAATAGAAGCAGAAATTACCTAAGTGAAGCTAACTATGTTGAGTTTTCCGGTGTCAAGGTAGCTGGAACACATATTCATGTTACTGGTAATCCTTTTCCAAAATGTTGTGTTCTTAATGACACTTAATGCACTTCAGGTTGTAACTCCAACGGGAAATGTTTTGGTGGAGGATCTAACCCTTCGAGTTGAGCAAGGGTCTAATCTTCTGATTACAGGTGAACCCTATATATCTAGGAGTGAAAATAGCATTACTTTCCGTTTCCATGGCCTATCAATTATTCTCAGTACAAAAATAACTTGCAAGAATATGCTGCTACTATATTGTTCTATGAGCCTTGAGACGAGTAGAAAAGATGAAATATTTAGTACCCTTGTTGTTCTTATGAAGGAAATAAAAAATGGGATTGTGAATTTGAATTACCATTCTGGAGAAGCAATTATTCTTGCACTTTGGAAGGGATGGCATTATAGCCTTTGCCAAAATTAGATTTGCTATTCCTAGTTATAGACGATTCATTCATGTTCAGTCCAACAACGAAGGTTTTAGTGATGTTGTGTCTACGCATCATTTTAGGTTCCTGGTTTTCAAATTGTTGTTATTTTCACTAATGCTATCTTGGCTTGTCGATTTGATTATTATTCTCCCATTTCATAGTTTATTAATCAATATGTACCGTAGGTCCTAATGGAAGTGGCAAGAGTTCCCTTTTCCGAGTATTAGGAGGCCTATGGCCCCTGGTGTCTGGGCATATTGTGAAGCCAGGAGTTGGTTCTGATCTTAACAAGGAGATCTTCTACGTCCCTCAGCGGCCCTATATGGCAGTAGGAACACTTCGTGACCAGTTAATATATCCTCTTACTTCTGATCAAGAGTCTGTACCGCTCACTGAAACGGGGATGGTGGAGCTATTGAAAAATGTTGGTATCCTAGTTTTCTCTAATTCTCTAGGAGAATGGTTTGTGTGTCTTGCTTATTTCTGTGACTGCTGCTTGTAGGTCGACCTAGAATACTTATTGGATCGATACCAACCAGACAGAGAGGTTAACTGGGGTGACGAATTATCTCTTGGAGAGCAACAGAGATTAGGAATGGCCAGACTGTTCTATCACAAACCCAAATTTGCAATTCTTGATGAATGCACAAGTGCTGTGACAACTGACATGGAAGAACGTTTTGCTGCTAAGGTTCGAGCTATGGGAACTTCTTGCATAACAATATCCCATCGTCCAGCCCTTGTTGCATTCCATGATGTTATTCTTTCATTAGACGGAGAAGGTGGATGGAACGTTTACTACAAGAGGTTGGAATTGTTACTTTACCATGTTTCTGAGGATTATCAAAGTTTTTTGCATTTATTATTTTAAAATGACTAAACTTTCAGGGACGACTCTGTACTTCTGACGGACGCTGGAGATGATTCAGTGCAAATTTCAGATACAAATCGGCAAAATGATGCGATGGTTGTTCAACGAGCTTTTGCTGCCGCTAGAAAGGTCTTCAGAAGCTCATGAATATATTTTTTTTAATCTTCGTTGGGGTACTGGTGGTTATAACCTTGTTACTTGGTGCCATGCAGGAATCTGCATCAAAGGCTCAGTCGTACTTGACGCAGTTAATCGAAAAGTCACCAGTTGTTGATAAAAGTGTTGTGTTGCCTCGTTTTCCTCAACCTCGAACATCCCCAAGGGCGTTGCCATTAAGAGTAGCTGCAATGTTGAACACATTGGTGAGCTTGAGTTATTACTGTGAATTTTATCAAAATCACTTGTACCAACTTTTGTTACCCTAGAAAAAAAACACATGCATGTCAGTGCATTTCAGTAGCTTCCTTGGAAGCCCCTGTTCTACTTGGTTTATTCGTCCACATTGATGCTAAAAGTATCTGACCACTTCATTGTTACGTTTCAGATACCCACTCTATTTGACAAACAAGGAGCACAACTTCTTTTGGTTGCTTGCCTTGTCGTCTCAAGAACACTGATCTCTGACCGAATAGCATCGTTGAATGGTAAAGATACTCCGATCTTTTACCTGATTAGTTTTATTGATAGGGCTCCTTTTTCTAACGACCGCTTATGATCTTTCAGGGACCACTGTTAAATATGTCTTGGAGCAAGATAAGGCAGCCTTTGTTCGTTTGATTGGTTTGAGTGTTCTCCAAAGTGGTGCATCTTCTGTCATTGCTCCTTCATTAAAGTAATGTTTCCTTTTTATGCATGTTTATAACCTCATTGTGATTTTCTCTTGCGTTTTTGTTTTATGAAGTTAGTTTTTGTTTGATTATTAGTTACAGTTAAGGCACCTCTTACTTATGTGGTTTCACCTAACCTTTTTTTGTTACACGTTCTTCAGGCATCTAACGCAAAGGCTAGCTCTAGGTTGGAGGATTCGCTTGACTCAACATCTGCTACGGAATTACTTGAGAAATAATGCGTTTTACAAGGTCAGTTCAAATCTATAACGTTCAAAGATACTATGCTAACATGTTTTATGCATTTCTGAATTATGACTATGAACTTGAGTTATCCAGTTCAACTTGACTTTAAGGCTAAAAGAAAGTTCCTTACACATGTAAGAATTATACTGAGATTACCAACCTGAAATGGATATCCATTTGTGGCTGTTCTATGATTCATAGAGGCTGTTTATTGTTCTTTGATGTTGCAAATTTAGAGACACTAAAGATCTCATTGGATTCATATCTTCTTTTCAGGTCTTCCACATGTCAGGCAATAGTATTGATGCGGACCAAAGACTCACTCGTGACCTGGAAAAATTAACCCATGACTTGTCTGGACTTCTTACTGGAATGGTAAAGCCATCGGTTGACATTCTTTGGTAAGTACATTTTGTTGGATTGTTTTCCTGATATTTGTTTCATGCTTGTTAATTGGTTTGAAATATAAATAACGCCAAAAAAAAATTGAATTGAAGGTTTACCTGGAGGATGAAGCTATTGACTGGACAGAGAGGAGTTGCCATACTTTACACGTATATGTTACTTGGTCTGGGTTTTCTGAGACGTGTTGCTCCAGATTTTGGTGATCTAGCTGGTGAAGAACAGCAACTCGAGGGGAAGTTTAGGTAAGTTTTTAATTACGTTTCTTCCACTTTGCAGATGATTGCGTTATAGCGTCTAGCTGGACCAACTTCTTCCTGGTAATGTAGGTTTATGCACGAGAGGCTGAACACGCATGCTGAATCCATTGCATTCTTTGGAGGTGGAGCTCGAGAAAAAGCTGTAAGTGTCGTCACTTCCGAAGCTATAATCGTTGGATTTTGGTCTCTATCTACTTGTGATGCACAGCTACGAGAAGTGAAAGCCAATAGTGATTCTCAGTTTTTATGTGATGATGGCCTTTTCATGCTAAATGCGTAGAGCTTTAACACGTCTTATAGGTGAATCTGCCCTTATGTTTGTTTGTTTCATGGAGCAGATGGTTGACACAAAATTCAGGGCACTACTGGACCACTCTCTCATGCTCCTGAAGAAGAAATGGGTGTATGGCATACTTGATGATTTCGTGACAAAGCAGCTTCCCAATAATGTGACTTGGGGATTGAGTTTGTTGTATGCCCTAGAACACAAGGGAGACAGAGCACTTGTCTCCACTCAAGGTGAAGATCCGTCATTCTTTTCAACGCGAGCCAATTAATTTTGCAAAATTCTCTCTATATAACGCTTTCTTGCATGATGTCTTTGATACCAGGTGAATTGGCACATGCATTGCGGTATCTAGCTTCCGTTGTCTCTCAAAGCTTTATGGCGTTTGGTGATATTCTTGAACTACACAAGAAGTTCCTTGAGCTCTCCGGTGGTATTAACAGAATTTTTGAGCTGGATGAGTTTTTGGATGCTTCTCAGTCAGGTACTAAGAGCATATATATATATATATATATTTCACACTTCTTATTATTAGAGGCATGGACATATGCTAAAGAGAACGTGCGTTGATCATATTCGTTTTGTGCTACTGTTTCCAGGTGTTACCTCAGATAATCACAGAAGCCGTTTGGATTCTCAAGATCGAATTTCCTTTTCAGAGGTGGATATCATTACCCCTGCTCAGAAATTGATGGCTAGCAAGTTGTCATGCGAAATAGTTTCGGGGAAAAGCCTACTCGTCACAGGTTAGTGAATTAGTCTTTTATCATTGAACTTATTGCATGAGTCCCAGAGCTAACACTAGCAAAAAAATCTCAGGTCCAAACGGTAGTGGAAAGACTTCCGTATTTAGAGTCCTTAGAGATATATGGCCCACTGTATGTGGAAGACTTTTCAAACCATCATTGGATATCAAAGAGCTTGGGTCAGGGAATGGCATATTTTTTGTCCCTCAGCGACCTTATACATGTTTAGGGACGCTGAGAGATCAGATTATATACCCTCTATCTAAAGAAGAAGCAGAGAAAAGGGCAGCAAAGTTGTACACCAATGGTAAGTCCAAAAGATCAGTTTGATTCTCAAATGAATACTCTCCGCTACACAAGTAATAACTGATCTGTAGAGACACTTATCTCTTACTACTAGAAGTATAAGTTATTTGATGATCTTCCCATTTCTCATGATTTAATGCTGTTAAGTAACAGGAGATAGCTCAGCTGAAGCTGGAAGCATTCTGGACGTTCATTTGAAAACCATCCTGGAGAATGTTCGGTTAGTTTATCTCTTGGAAAGAGATGAAAGTGGTTGGGATGCTACTACCAACTGGGAAGACATACTATCTCTTGGAGAGCAACAGAGGCTAGGCATGGTAAAATCTCTTGTAGACACAAACAGACATTTACAGCTTTTTTTTTTGAGGTTTTACCGCAATACATATAGTTTTATGGCTCACGGTGAATAATCTGAGTTTTTGTATTGTAGGCACGTTTATTCTTTCACAGACCGAAGTTTGGAATCCTTGATGAATGCACCAAGTAAAATGATCAGAGTCTTCTTCTACTAATGAAGTTTGCAATCTATCTTTTTTCCACTTATATCATTGCTCTTTTGGGTTTTGCAGTGCAACGAGTGTTGATGTTGAGGAACAGCTCTACAGGGTTGCAAAAGACATGGGAGTTACTTTCATAACCTCATCCCAAGTAAGTTTTTACCCCCCTTCATTCATTACCATGAAACCACATGACCATAATCTCATTACTCGTTTCTCACAATCGTCAGCGTCCGGCTTTGATCCCGTTCCACTCCTTGGAGCTAAGGCTGATCGATGGAGAAGGAAACTGGGAGCTACGTTCTATCGAGCAGACAACAGAGTAGACTCAGCAAGACTCTTAGTTTTAAAAACAATAATAAAACCAAAGCTATTAGAACTTATACCCCCCACAGATTATATGGTATGTAGTTTTCTCGATTCTTTCTCCTCAGAAGAGAACGCTTCCATGTTTACTGATTTCGTTTGATTTGGAGGAAATAGAATGTAATTAATTGATTTACGTTCTTTCCCTAAAAAATATGATTCAATCAATATGTTATGATTAAGAGTAATAATAGGAAAATCAGACTTGGAGGCCAAGGGTTTATATATTTAATTTAACGTATGGAGTAAAAAAAGAAGCAGCAGCAGCAGCCATGTCTCATCTTCTCAGGCGGCTCAAGCTATCTCTCCGAGTAGGCCACCTCACCGCTTCTTCTCGATACTTCTCTAATTGCATCATCAAAGTAATACCTTGTGGAACTACTCTAAGAGATGGTGACGTTGGACATCTAGCTATCTACAGCTATGTTGATAAAGTGATCGACTGCACACAAAAGAAGGTGCCTATGGAGTTAGTAAAGGGGATCGGAACCATAGGAGCATCCCACGGCTGGGTAGCGACTCTGAAAAATGGGATCGTGTGTCTTCAAGATGACTTCGATCCCTATGCATCGAATACTGACCCAAAACGCATTCCCCTGCCTCCACTTGTAACTCTGCCTCATTGCCAAACCCAAATCGTAACCAACATAGCAATGTCCTCTTCTTCCCCAGACGATGAAGACTGCATCCTTGCTGTAAAGTTCTTGGGACCTCAGCTAAGCTTGTGCAGGCCTGCTCAGAGAGATTGCAAGTGGAGCAACATCAGAATCTCAGACCCCAGCTTCTTCTCCTCACATGTAATGTACTCCAAGAGAAATGGCATGTTCTCCATGCCCGCTGCTGGAGGAAACTACACAGCATCGTGTGATCTTGGGAGACACGTGAACGAACCAAAGATTCAGATGCTGTCGTACCCGGAAGAACGCGTGTTTGAAGACCTGAATCTGAGCACGGGTGAGTTTTTTGACAAGGAGTTTCTGAGAAAAATCGACTGGAAGTTCACGGACTGGTCTTGCAGGATGGAGCACTACTTGATGGAGTCGTCATCACACACAAGTGAGACTTTTCTGGTGAAATGGTCTAAAGATATCAACCCCCTAGACGGGAAAACTGAATTGGACAAGTTCCTTGTGTTGAGAATAGACGAGGAAGGAAACGCTGTGTATACTAAAGACTTTGGAGGTGAGTGCATTTTCATCTCTAAGGCTGAATCTTTTTGTCTCCCGGCAGCTTGTTTACGTGACAAGAGACCGAACTGCATCTATCACTTAAGCAACTCGAGCTTTGAATAAATTGCATGGACGATAATGAGAAAGAAAGAGGTGGAGAGTTTACTTTCCCAGTCCCCTTTTGGTTCCCACCAAAGCTAGACTCCAAAGGTAAACGTATCCTTTCTTCAGGTTTTCAATATCAAGGTAATGAAATTATGCTGTTTCATTTGATTTCTTTCTCTTTGGCCTTTGTTGTTTTTTTTGAATCTATAGTTGTTGTTTTAATATACCTAGCGCTGGTCGCAAAGAATATCCCTCCAGAAGTATTTATCATTATCTTCCCCTTCATTGGTCAATATACTATATCTTGTTACTGTGATCTTAATGACTAATTTTTAAAAGAAAGTTTTACCAAAAAC
>NW_026616212.1:0-28405 GCF_000801105.2 Raphanus sativus | reverse complement strand
AATCAAGCTTCTTATATATGGTTTCCCTGGTTTGATAAGAATCATGAAGATATTGACTATGTCGCGAACAGGCTAATCTGGAATCACTGGATAGAAAGTGGGATATCTTCTACTCACAACTCCTATGAGATTTATTCAACTTCCTGGTTATTCTCCACAATTGGTTCCAAATAAAGCTTCTTAGATCGTGTTATCCTGGTTTGATAAGAATCATGAATATGGCATATGTCCGAACAGGCTAATCTGGAATCATCTGGATAGAAGTGGATTCTTCTATCACAACTCCTATGAGATTATTCAACTTCCTGGTTATTCTCCACTGATTAGTGGTTCCAAATAAAGCTTCTTAGATCGTGGTTCATCCTGGTTTGATAAGAATCATGAAGATAATGCATATGTCCGAAAGGCTAATCTGGAACATCTGGATAGAAAGTGGGATATCTTCTTACTCACAACTCCTATGAGATTTATTCAACTTCTGGTTATTCTCCACTGATAGTGGTTCCAAATAAAGCTTCTTAGATCGTGGTTCACTGGTTTGATAAGAATCATGAAGATATTGCCATATGTCCGAACAGGCTAATCTGGAATCATCTGGATAGAAAGTGGGATATCTTCTTACTCACAACTCCTATGAGATTTATTCAACTTCCTGGTTATTCTCCCTGATTAGTGGTCCAATCAAGCTTCTTATATATTGGTTCATCCTGGTTTGATAAGAATCATGAAGATATTGCCATATGTCGAACAGGCTAATCTGGAATCATCTGGATAGAAAGTGGGATATCTTCTTATCACAACTCCTATGAGATTTATTCAACTCCTGGTTATTCTCCACTGATTAGGTTCCAAATAAAGCTTCTTAGATCGTGGTTCATCCTGGTTTGATAAGAATCATGAAGATATTGCCATATGTCCGAACAGGCTAATCTGGAATCATCTGGATAGAAAGTGGGATATCTTCTTAATCACAACTCTATGAGATTTATTCAACTTCCTGGTTATTCTCCACTGATTAGTGGTTCCAAATAAAGCTTCTTAGATATTGGTTCATCCTGGTTTGATAAGAATCATGAAGATATTGCCATATGTCCGAACAGGCTAATCTGGAATCATCTGGATAGAAGTGGGATATCTTCTTACTCACAATCTATGAGAATTTATTCAACTTCCTGGTTATCTCCAAGATTTGGTTCCAAATAAAGCTTCTTAATCGTGGTTCATCCTGGTTTGATAAGAATCATGAAGATATTGGCATATGTCGAACAGGCTAATCTGGAATCATCTGGATAGAAGGGGATATCTTCTTCTCACAACTCCTATGAGATTTATTCAACTTCCTGGTTATTCCACTGATTAGTGGTTCCAATAAAGCTTCTTAGATCGTGGTTCATCCTGGTTTGATAAGAATCATGAAGATATGGCATATGTCCGAACAGGCTAATCTGAATCATCTGGATAGAAGTGGATATCTTCTTGCTCAAACACTTATGAGATTTATTCAACTTCCTGGTTATTCTCCACTGATTAGTGGTTCCAAATAAAGCTTCTTAGATCGTGGTTCATCCTGGTTTGATAAGAATCATGAAGATATTGCCATATGTCCGAACAGGCTAATCTGGAATCATCTGGATAGAAAGTGGGATACTTCTTACTCACAACTCCTATGAGATTTATTCAACTTCCTGGTTATTCTCCACTGATTAGTGGTTCCAAATAAAGCTTCTTAGATCGTGGTTCATCCTGGTTTGATAAGAATCATGAAGATAATGGCATATGTCCGAACAGGCTAATCTGGAATCATCTGGAGAAAGTGGGGATCTTCTTACTCACAACACTATGAGATTTTCAACTTCCTGGTTATCTCCACTGATTAGTGGTTCCAAATAAAGCTTCTAGATCGTGGTTCATCCTGGTTTGATAAGAATCATGAAGATATTGGCATATGTCCGAACAGGCTAATCTGGAATCATCTGGATAGAAAGTGGGATATCTTCTTACTCACAACATTGAGATTTATTCAACTCCTGGTTATTCTCCACTGATTAGTGGTTCCAAATAAAGCTTCTTAGATCGTGGTTCATCCTGGTTTGATAAGAATCATGAAGATATTGCCATATGTCCGAACAGGCTAATCTGGAATCATCTGGATAGAAAGTGGGATATCTTCTTACTCAC
Source organism: Raphanus sativus (assembly GCF_000801105.2). Lineage (NCBI taxonomy): Eukaryota > Viridiplantae > Streptophyta > Magnoliopsida > Brassicales > Brassicaceae > Raphanus > Raphanus sativus. The sequence goes on along the minus strand of NW_026616212.1, from coordinate 26,227 downwards.
AACTCCTATGAGATTTATTCAACTTCCTGGTTATTCTCCACTGATTAGTGGTTCCCAATAAAGCTTCTTAGATATTGTTCATCCTGGTTGATAAGAATCATGAAGATATTGCCATATGTCGGAACAGGCTAATCTGGAATCATCTGGATAGAAAGTGGGATATCTTCTTACTCACAACTCCTATGAGATTTATTCAACTTCCTGGTTATTCTCCACTGATTAGTGGTTCCAAATAAGCTTCTTAGATTGGTTCATCCTGGTTTGATAAGAATCATGAAATATTGCCATATGTCCGAACAGGCTAATCTGGAATCATCTGGATAGAAAGTGGGATATCTTCTTACCTCACAACTCCTATGAGATTTATTCAACTTCCTGGTTATTCTCCACTGATTAGTGGTTCCAAATAAAGCTTCTTAGATCGTGGTTCATCCTGGTTTGATAAGAATCATGAAGATAATGGCATATGTCCGAACAGGCAAATCTGGAATCATCTGGATAGAAGGTGGGATATCTTCTTGCTCACAACTCTTATGAGATTTATTCAACTTCCTGGTTATTCTCCACTGATTAGTGGTTCCAAATAAAGCTTCTTAGATCGTGGTTCATCCTGGTTTGATAAGAATCATGAAGATATTGCCATATGTCCGAACAGGCTAATCTGGAATCATCTGGATAGAAAGTGGATATCTTCTTACTCACAACTCCTATGAGATTTATTCAACTTCCTGGTTATTCTCCACTGATTAGTGGTTCCAAATAAAGCTTCTTAGATCGTGGTTCATCCTGGTTTGATAAGAATCATGAAGATATTGCCATATGTCCGAACAGGCTAATCTGGAATCATCTGGATAGAAAGTGGGGTATCTTCTTACTCACAACTCCTATGAGATTTATTCAACTTCCTGGTTATTCTCCACTGATTAGTGGTTCCAAATAAAGCTTCTTAGATCGTGGTTCATCCTGGTTTGATAAGAATCATGAAGATAATGGCATATGTCCGAACAGGCTAATCTAGAATCATCTGGATAGAAGGTGGGATATCTTCTTGCTCACAACACTTATGAGATTTATTCAACTTCCTGGTTATTCTCCACTGATTAGTGGTTCCAAATAAAGCTTCTTAGATCGTGGTTCATCCTGGTTTGATAAGAATCATGAAGATATGCCATATGTCCGAACAGGCTAATCTGGAATCATCTGGATAGAAAGTGGGATATCTTCTTACTCACAACTCCTATGAGATTTATTCAACTTCCTGGTTATTCTCCACTGATTAGTGGTTCCAAATAAAGCTTCTTAGATCGTGGTTCATCCTGGTTTGATAAGAATCATGAAGATATTGCCATATGTCCGAACAGGCTAATCTGGAATCATCTGGATAGAAAGTGGGATATCTTCTTATCACAACACTTATGAGATTTATTCAACTTCCTGGTTATTCTCCACTGATTAGTGGTTCCAAATAAAGCTTCTTAGATCGTGGTTCATCCTGGTTTGATAAGAATCATGAAGATATTTCCATATGTCCGAACAGGCTAATCTGGAATCATCTGGATAGAAAGTGGGATATCTTCTTACTCACAACTCCTATGAGATTTATTCAACTTCCTGGTTATTCTCCACTGATTAGTGGTTCCAAATAAAGCTTCTTAGATCGTGGTTCATCCTGGTTTGATAAGAATCATGAAGATAATGGCATATGTCCGAACAGGCAATCTAGAATCATCTGGATAGAAGTGGGATATCTTCTTGCTCACAACACTTATGAGATTTATTCAACTTCCTGGTTATTCTCCACTGATTAGTGGTTCCAAATAAAGCTTCTTAGATCGTGGTTCATCCTGGTTTGATAAGAATCATGAAGATATTGCCATATGTCCGAACAGGCTAATCTGGAATCATCTGGATAGAAAGTGGGATATCTTCTTACTCACAACTCCTATGAGATTTATTCAACTTCCTGGTTATTCTCCACTGATTAGTGGTTCCAAATAAAGCTTCTTAGATCGTGGTTCATCCTGGTTTGATAAGAATCATGAAGATATTGCCATATGTCCGAACAGGCTAATCTGGAATCATCTGGATAGAAAGTGGGATATCTTCTTTACTCACAACACTTATGAGATTTATTCAACTTCCTGGTTATTCTCCACTGATTAGTGGTTCCAAATAAAGCTTCTTAGATCGTGGTTCATCCTGGTTTGATAAGAATCATGAAGATATTGCCATATGTCCGAACAGGCTAATGGAATCATCTGGATAGAAAGTGGGATATCTTCTTACTCACAACACTTATGAGATTTATTCAACTTCCTGGTTATTCTCCACTGATTAGTGGTTCCAAATAAAGCTTCTTAGATCGTGGTTCATCCTGGTTTGATAAGAATCATGAAGATATTGCCATATGTCCGAACAGGCTAATCTGGAATCATCTGGATAGAAAGTGGATATCTTCTTACTCACAACTCCTATGAGATTTATTCAACTTCCTGGTTATTCTCCACTGATTAGTGGTTCCAAATAAAGCTTCTTAGATCGTGGTTCATCCTGGTTTGATAAGAATCATGAAGATATTGCCATATGTCCGAACAGGCTAATCTGGAATCATCTGGATAGAAAGTGGGATATCTTCTTACTCACAACTCCTATGAGATTTATTCAACTTCCTGGTTTCTCCACTGATTAGTGGTTCCAAATAAAGCTTCTTAGATCGTGGTTCATCCTGGTTTGATAAGAATCATGAAGATATTGCCATATGTCCGAACAGGCTAATCTGGAATCATCTGGATAGAAAGTGGGATATCTTCTTACTCACAACTCCTGTGAGATTTATTCAACTTCCTGGTTATTCTCCACTGATTAGTGGTTCCAATCAAGCTTCTATATATTGGTTCATCCTGGTTTGATAAGAATCATGAAGATATTGACATATGTCCGAACAGGCTAATCTGGAATCATCTGGATAGAAAGTGGGATATCTTCTTCCTCACAACTCCTATGAGATTTATTCAACTTCCTGGTTATTCTCCACTGATTAGTGGTTCCAAATAAAGCTTCTTAGATCGTGGTTCAACCTGGTTTGATAAGAATCATGAAGATATTTCCATATGTCCGAACAGGCTAATCTGGAATCATCTGGATAGAAAGTGGGATATCTTCTTCTCACAACTCCTATGAGATTTATTAAACTTCCTGGTTATTCTCCACTGATTAGTGGTTCCAAATAAGCTTCTTAGATCGTGGTTAATCCTCGTTTGATAAGAATCATGAAGATATTGCCATATGTCCGAACAGGCTAATCTGGAATCATCTGGATAGAAAGTGGGATATCTTCTTACTCAAACTCCTATGAGATTTATTCAACTTCCTGGTTATTCTCCACTGATTAGTGTGGTGTAGCCATGACCAGAGAAATTGGAGAGCTGAGTGAGTCTGATGAGGAAGTGCTGATTGAACCTGACTTAGAAGAGGAGCTTGAAGCTGATGAACCTGAACTGGACCTGAGAAGAGAAGAACCAGATGAGCTAGCTAGCTTGTGGAATGGACCAGTAACCAGATCAAGGCTGAGAGCACAAGAGGAGAGTCTCCTACACTTCATCAAATCGTGGGAGATGGATCAGAAGGAGAGAACAAGATAAACCAGCCTGTTGGTTTAATTTAATTGCAATGTAATGGGCTGGGTTTTTTGGCTTTTATTGGTTTTCATTTAATTCAAACCAAAGACAATTAGGATTAGTAAACCAATTTTAATTGGGATTAGAAGGGGATTTCGTTTTTGGCTAACCAAATTGGTTAGGTTAGACCTTGTTTTTGTTTTAAAACTCACGGCAGCAGTCAAGAGAGACACAACTTTGAATCTATTAATTTTACAGCAGCTTTGCTTGCTTTGTCTCTTGCTTTCTCTGTTCGGCTCAAGAACATTGATCTCACTAAGGGAAGGAATTCCTAGTGAACCCATCTTAGACAATACAAGGTGATCTTGTGTCTTTGAGTAGCAAAACAGCTTCTGAGCAATCCATAGCTCTTTAGCAAAGTTCATCATCATCATCTATCATCTATCCACAAGCCTTGAAGCAGATTGAGTCTTTGATTCTCTGTTTGCAAGGATTATCAAAGCATCTACCCACCTACAAGAGATCCAGGGAGAGACAGCCATTCCAGGGTTGCACCAAGTGGTATCAGAGCCTCTTGAAGGTTAGGGTTTGTGTTCTTAGTCTCAGATCTCGAAATCTATCAGTTAGAAAGCAGTATCTATGCCTGGACTTTCAAGAAATTATGAAGAGGAGTTCACAGTCCCATCTTTCTATGGGAAGATTGATACAGATGCATACTTAGATTGGGAAAAGAAGATGGAGTTTATTTTTGGCTGCAACTACTACACTGAAAAGAAGAAGGTTTGTCTAGCAGTTACTGGACTATGTGGAAGTGCATTCAGTTGGTGGCAGAGAGTTGCTCAGACTAGGAGATTCAACAGAATGCCACAGATTATTTCTTGGATTGAGATGAAAACCTTAATGAAGAAGAGGTTTGTGTCACAGTGGAAACTTCCTGAACTAAAGCCAGAAGCAGCACTAAAGCTTACTACTTTAGATCAGCTTGCCTGTTGGTCTAAATTACCATCAAAACCTGCTGAGAGAAGATCTGTTGTTCCTGATCTATCACTGAAACAAGAGGAGGAGAAGCTGCAAACTTCTATATTAGCTTCACCAATAAAACAGATTGAGGAGAGTCATGAAACTGAATCAGAACCACCAACTCTTTGTCTAAAGCTAGAGGAGGAAGTACAATTTGTAGAAGCTGAGTGTAGCCACGTCCCTGATCAAACAAAACAAGAAGAAGAAGTTTCTAGAGGGTCATCTAAAGCTCTTGAATTGGTGTTTTCTACTGTTGAGCAAGGTGATAGTTTTAAGAGTTTATCTTGTGAGTTTCTGATCATACCTATCATATGTCTTCAGCTCAACTTGGTGGAGCATCTGGTGGTTGTTAAGGGCCTGCAACAAGTTGTTTTTGAACCAGGAGGAAGCTTGTGTGTGCTTAGAAAAAGTCACAAAATTCTGGAACAGAAAACAGCAGCCTTCAAGCTTGATTTGCAGAGTTCATTCACTCTTAAAGAACAAGATTTGTGGTCAAATCTTTTTGAAGGGAGAGAGGATGGAGTGATCTTAACTAGCTGCAGTAAGCATAGAGGAAGAACAGGAGGCAACACATCCTCTATCAGCTTCATAACTGATCAGAACAAGCTGAGAAGGGATAAACAGGAACTGGTGGTGGTTAAAGAGAAGCCAGAACTGGAGGATGAGTATGGGGACAAAACCACACGACCACCTGACCAGAAGAAGGATAAACTGAGAGTACATGGTCTCATGTTCATGTGCAGGACGTATGTAACATCATCCAGGAGAGAAGAATACAGCTTTAAACTCAACAAAGTGGAGGAATCATATACCTTAGAAGCTACATGCCTTGAGAAAAGTTCCAAGATGTTGTTGAGACATGAAGAAGGATTGCAATACTTTGTGTTTGACCCTGGAGAGATTAGAGAAGTGATCATATCTCCCAAGGCCAAATCATGCAATCTGTTGTTGAGCGATCAAGGTTCCATCATCCTACAGAGCTTGGATTTGAGGACAAATCCTTTTAAAGGAGGAGGGGATGGTGTAGCCATGACCAGAGAAATTGGAGAGCTGAGTGAGTCTGATGAGGAAGTGCTGATTGAACCTGACTTAGAAGAGGAGCTTGAAGCTGATGAACCTGAACTGGACCTGAGAAGAGAAGAACCAGATGAGCTAGCTAGCTTGTGGAATGGACCAGTAACCAGATCAAGGCTGAGAGCACAAGAGGAGAGTCTCCTACACTTCATCAAAATCGTGGGAGATGGATCAGAAGGAGAGAACCAAGATAAACCAGCCTGTTGGTTTAATTTAATTGCAATGTAATTGGGCTGGGTTTATTTGGCTTTTATTGGTTTTCATTTAATTCAAACCAAAGACAATTAGGATTAGTAAACCAATTTTAATTGGGATTAGAAGGGGATTTCGTTTTTGGCTAACCAAATTGGTTAGGTTAGACCTTGTTTTTGTTTTAAAACTCACGGCAGCAGTCAAGAGAGACACAACTTTGAATCTAATAATTTTACAGCAACTTTGCTTGCTTTTGTCTCTAGCTTTCTCTGTTCAGCTAAAGGAACATTGATCTCACTTAAAGGAAGGAATTCCTTGTGAATCCATCTTAGACAATACAGGGTGATTCTGTGTCTTTGAGTAGCAAAACAGCTTCTGAGCAATCCATAGCTCTTTAGCAAAGTTCATCATCAACATCTATCATCTATCCACAAGCCTTGAGGCAGATTGAGTCTTTGATTCTCTGTTTGCAAGGATTATCAAAGCATCTACCCACCTACAAGAGATCCAGGGAGAGACAGCCATTCCAGGGTTGCACCAAGTGGTTCCAAATAAAGCTTCTTAGATCGTGGTTCATCCTGGTTTGATAAGAATCATGAAGATATTGCCATATGTCCAAACAGGCCAATCTGGAATCATCTGGATAGAAAGTGGGATATCTTCTTTCTCACAACTCCTGTGAGATTTATTCAACTTCCTGGTTATTCTCCACTGATTAATGGTTCCCAATCAAGCTTCTTATATATTGGTTCATCCTGGTTTGATAAGAATCATGAAGATATTGACATATGTCCGAACAGGCTAATCTGGAATCATCTGGATAGAAAGTGGGATATCTTCTTACTCACAACTCCTATGATATTTATTCAACTTCCTGGTTATTCTCCACTGATTAGTGGTTCCAAATAAAGCTTCTTAGATCGTGGTTCATCCTGGTTTGATAAGAATCATGAAGATAATGGCATATGTCCGAACAGGCAAATCTAGAATCATCTGGCTAGAAGGTGGGATATCTTCTTGCTCACACCACTTATGAGATTTATTCAACTTCCTGGTTATTCTCCACTGATTAGTGGTTCCAAATAAAGCTTCTTAGATCGTGGTTCATCCTGGTTTGATAAGAATCATGAAGATATTGCCATATGTCCGAACAGGCTAATCTGGAATCATCTGGATAGAAAGTGGGATATCTTCTTACTCACAACTCCTATGAGATTTATTCAACTCCCTGGTTATTCTCCACTGATTATGGTTCCAAATAAAGCTTCTTAGATCGTGGTTCATCCTGGTTTGATAAGAATCATGAAGATATTGACATATGTCCGAACAGGCTAATCTGGAATCATCTGGATAGAAAGTGGGATATCTTCTTTATCACAACACTTATGAGATTTATTGAACTTCCTGGTTATTCTCCACTGATTAGTGGTTCCAAATAAAGCTTCTTAGATCGTGGTTCATCCTGGTTTGATAAGAATCATGAAGATATTGCCATATGTCCGAACAGGCTAATCTGGAATCATCTAGATATAAAGTGGGATATCTTCTTGCTCACAACACTTATGAGATTTATTCAATTTCCTGGTTATTCTCCACTGATTACTGGTTCCAAATAAAGCTTCTTAGATCGTGGTTCATCCTGGTTTGATAAGAATCATGAAGATATTGGCATATGTCCGAACATGCAAATCTAGAATCATCTGGATAGAAGGTGGGATATCTTCTTGCTCACAACACCTATGAGATTTATTCAACTTCCTGGTTATTCTCCACTGATTAGTGGTTCCAAATAAAGCTTCTTAGATCGTGGTTCATCCTGGTTTGATAAGAATCATGAAGATAATGTCATATGTCCGAACATGCTAATCTGGAATCATCTGGATGAGATTTTTATAAGAGTAAACTGGTTTGTGTTTGATGAATCCTCAAAGGGAAATAAGAGAGAGAGTTTGCGGATTAAGATAGATAGATTAGGAGATTGTTTAGGTGTGTGATGATGAGATTAAAGAGACTTAGAGACTGAGAACAAGACTAGAAGATTGGTAACCAGAGACTAGAGATTATAGAAACAAAGACTTTGAGATCATGAAGTGGAGAGGGGAACTCCCCTTACTCCCTTAAGAGCTATAATTTCGTCCATACATCATGTATATATAGGCTTTACAATCTGAGACATCATAAACCTATATCTAATGGCTGATAAATCACTTGAAGAATGGATGGTGTAGATGAGCTGGTCTTTTTGTAATATCTGAAGTTGCTGGATAAGGTTCACTTTAATTCAAACCAAGGCTGCTCCTTGATTGGTTCTTCTTGAGATTTTGTATGAATTAAGAGAGTAATATTGGTTAGAACTGAAGAATCAAAGAGAGAAAGATGAGCAATATCCGAGAGAGAGAGAGAGAGAGATGCGCAGAGTATAAAGAAATGAGGAAAATGAATTCCTTACTGATTTAGTTCACACAATGGTTACATAAATAGAAACAAGACATGACAATGAGACAAAGAGAATGAATAAACAATAGAGGTCGACATGAATAAACAAATGTAGATCGGATCTGGTCTTGCACACTGAGCTGAGGTGAAAGTGACATCTCTTTGTCTCTTCCTTCTTTACCAAAACATGTGATCTTGGTTTGTTTCCTTGCTCCAACGGCTCCTGACTCTTGACAACACTTGTTTAATTTATTCCAAGACATGAGGGGACCTTGGCAATGTATTTGAATTACTTTGCCTCCCACACTTGCCTTGAAAGGCAAGTTTAGGTCTTAACCTTGATGATTGCTCTTCACTTCTCCGGATAACCTCCATCTCTTATCTATGCCATTCTTGTTCTTACTGTCATAACCATTGCTCTTTATTACTTCATGTCAACACTCCCCCTCAAGCTTGACCATATGGAACAAGTCAAGCTTGGAAGCCATGAAGCAATCCCTCATTAAAACCTTAGCTAGGCAAAACCCAGTGGGATAAAATCCAAGCCAAGGAAAAAGAGTAGATCACTTCATGGAGGAGAGATCAGTGACATGAGATATCTATGAGTCCCATCCTAGGATGGATGGACTCACAAACCTTAGTGCTTGCTGCCTTTGTGAAGATATCAGCTAGCTGGTCTTCACTTCTTGTGTAGCATGGAAGGATTACTTGCTGCTCCACTGCTTGTCTCACCTTGTGGCAGTCTACTTCTATGTGCTTTGTCCTCTCATGGAAGACTGAGTTGGATGCAATGTGTATTGCAGCCTGGTTGTCACAATGCATAGTCATTGGTGTGTTGATCTCGATCCCCAAGTCCTTTAGCAATCCCTTGATCCATATAAGCTCACTAGTAAGCTTCCTCATTGATCTATACTCTGCCTCAGCACTTGAACATGACACCACCTTCTGCTTCTTGCTCTTCCATGTGACCAGATTCCCTCCAATGAAGGTGCAATAGCCTGTGGTTGATCTTCTATCAACTCTGTCTCCAGCCCAATCAGCATCACAATACCCAACCACTTCAGTGTTCTTGTTGCAAGCCATCCATACTCCTTGACCAGGCGCCTCTCTTAGGTATCTTAAGATCCTCTCCACCATGTTCCAGTGATGCACCTTAGGAGATCCCATGTGCTGGCTTACTTGATTCACAGCAAAGCACAGATCAGGTCTGGTGATGGTTAGGTAGATAAGCTTGCCCACCATTCTTCTATACTTCTTGACATCTTTGAATGGAGTAGCTTCATACTCCCCCTCTCGCAGTACCTTGTAGCCTTCTTCCAATGGTGTTTTGGCTTGTTTACCTCCAAGGTTTCCTGCCTCATTTAAAATGTCAAGTGTGTACTTCCTTTGAGATAAGAAGAGCCCCTCTTTAGAGCGGCATATTTCAATCCCAAGGAAGTACTTCAATTCTCCCAAATCTTTAATATCAAATGCACTTTTAAGAAAGGACTTAGTTGAGAGGATACCTTCCTTGTTGCTACCAGTGATGATAATGTCATCAACATACACTAGAATCACAACAATACCTTGCTTGCTGGTTAGAGTGAAGAGAGTGTGGTCAGCCTCGGATTTTACAAATCCTTTCCCATTGAGAGTAGTGCTGAGCTTGTGATACCAGGCTCTTGGAGATTGCTTCAAGCCATAGATAGCCTTCTTTAGCCTCAAAACATTCCCTGGTTTCACCATATCTTCTAGGCCAGGAGGTGGTCTCATATACACTTCATCCTCCAACTCTCCTTGTAAGAAAGCATTCTTCACATCCATCTGCCATAGATCCCACTCCAAGTTGACAGCAAGTGATATAACAACTCTTATGGTATGCAGCTTGGCCACTGGTGCAAATGTATCTAGATAATCTTCACCATACACTTGAGTGTATCCCCTTGCAACTAGTCTTGTTTTCCTCCTTTCTGGCTTCCCATTAGCTCCATACTTGATGGTAAACAAGAGGCGACTTGTCACTGCCTTCTTGCCCTTTGGGAGTTCAGTTTCAAACCATGTATCATTCCTGATCATGGCTCCCATTTCATCACCAACAGACTCTCCCCATTCTTCATGTAGCATAGCCTCTTCATAGGTCTTTGGGATGTATTCCTGATCAAGTTCACTGATGAAAACTTGATGTTCTTGTGGGTACTGCGCAAGGGAACATACTGCACTCACTGGATGTGCCACAGCTTCAGCATTAAAATACACCCTTGTGTTCTTCCAATCTGAGGCTGGTCTCCTGGTTCTTGTACTTCTTCTCAAGGGTTGTATCTGATCAGTTCCATTGTTGTCACTCGGCTCTCCTTGTTGGATTTCAGTAGCTGCTTGTGGTTGTACTCCTATCTCATCTTGATCATGAGACACTACTGAGTTCTCTTCAGGTTGAGCTGGCGCATGCTGATCATTTCCATTGCCCCCTCATGATCAAGGTGAGATACTCCATCATCTCCTACTGTATCCTCAGCAGCTTGTGTGGAGGTCTCCCTGACCTTCTCTGGTACCTTTGGTAGATTGATACCAAGTCTTTCCATAATCATTCTAAGGTTGTTAGCTCTGTCAGTGGCTGATTGAGAAAGATCCTTGAGCTCATCCCAACTCTTCTCATCATAATAGCCTTGTGACTCCATGAACTTAACATCCCTTGACACCAGAACCCTCCTTGTCTCTGGTACATAACATTTGTAACCCTTCTGATGTGTTGAATAGCCAATAAACATTGCCTTTCTGCTCTTAGCCTCTAACTTGTTCCTGAGCTCTCCTGGAATCAAAACAAAGCACACACACCCAAACACACGCAAATGATCTATAGATGATTTGGTTTTGTTCAGTACCTCATAAGGGGTGGCGTTGAGAAGGACTCTTGTGGGTGTGCGGTTGATGAGATAGGCAGCAGTAACCACTGCATCTCCCCAAAACCTCTTAGGCACGTTTGAGTGAAACATCATGCTCCTGGCCACTTCCATCAAGTGCCTATTCTTCCTTTCTGCCACACCATTTTGTTGAGGTGTGTAAGGGCAACTGGTTTGGTGGATGATTCCTTGCGAGGCAAGATATTGTTTGAAGGCTGTACTAGTGTATTCACCACCATTATCTGATCTAAGAATTTTAATCTTGACATTAAACTGGTTAGTGACATAGTTCTGAAAGTTTTTAAAAGCTTCTAGCACCCTATCTTTTGATTGCAACAAAGTTATCCAAGTGTACTTAGACTTTTCATCTATAAATGTCACAAAGTATTTATGTTGCTCTCTAGATGCACATGGGGCAGTCCACACATCAGAATGAATTAAATCAAAGCAATTATCATAGATGGTCATTGATTTAGGAAACACATTTCTACAATGTTTTCCTAAGATACAAGCCTCACAATCACTTTTAAAAGAAATACTAGGCAACAGGATGTTCAAGGCAGTAGAGTGAGGATGTCCTAATCTAGCATGCCATATTACATCTTTAGGGAATTCAGAAACAGAATTGAAATAACAGGATAAATCAGAAGCTGGTCTTGTGTCCTCAAGCAAGTACAAGTCTCCCTTGGTAACACCTTTGCCAAGCAACTTACTAGAATCAATATCCTGAAAAGAAACACTGTTAGGCCTGAAAGTAACTTGACAATTTAAATCATTAGTCACTCTCTTAACAGATAGCAAGTTTGAAGCAAATGTGGGCATATAAAAAGCTTTAGACACTTTGTCAAACAGTTTGAGATCACCCACACCTTTTATTGGAATTTTATCTCCATTGGCTATCATCACATGTCCTAAGGTTGGTTCAATGTTTTTAATCAAGCTTAAATCACTAATCATATGGTGGGAAGCACCAGAGTCTATAATTAATGGTTTAGCTGATTTAAAAGCATTCATAGAACTACCAACAGTGTGACAAGCACTAAGAGAAGTACCAAGGGTTTTAGATATACCAGATTCTTTTAAGGCTTTGATGAAAGCATCTAAGTCAGACTTCTTGATGGTTTCATCCAGGTTGGCCCTTGGTGTTGCATACACTGATGTGGAGGTCATAGCACTTCCCACGCCATTGCTGCTTGTTCCCATGGAGTGTGGTGTGGTTGGTTCAGTCCCATCCGCTGAGAAGTTTGCTCTAGCATCCTGGAACTGAGGGCGGGTCTCCTTGAACTTGTTTGGCTTCAAATGTGGGTGGAGGATCCAGCACTTGTCCTTGATATGACCCTTCTTCTTGCAGTGGTCACAGATCAAGACTTTCCTCTCTTCTTGCTTGTAAGCCTTGTTTGCAACAGCTTCTTCAGCTTGGTGAGCCATGTTGATGTCTCCTTTGTTTCCAAATAGACCAACTGAGCCCTCTTCCTTCTGGATTTGAGCACACACTTCATCCAGGTCAGGTAGCTTGTCAGATCTCAAGATGTGCTTAATCAGGCTTCCATATGAAGAGTTGAGAGTGAGCAGCAGTCCAAACACTTTGTCCTCTTCACGCCTGGTTAGGAGAGTGGTAGGATCAGTTGTGTGTGGTCTAAGCAGCTCCATCTCTGCCCAAAGGGACCTGAACTTGCCAAAGTGAGGCTGAAACTCCACATCTCCTTGGTTGAGAGCATTGATGGCTCTTTTTACTTCAAATACCCTAGTAAGGTTGGAGATGTTTCCATAAACCTTATAAAGAGTATCCCACAGCTGCTTGGTAGTCTCACAGTATGAGTAGGACTCCATGATTGCTGGCTCAAGGGAGCTGAGAAGGGCTGTGAGAACCATGAGGTCTTCTTGACTCCATTTTTCTTCATCAGCTACCACCTCCTCTTCTTTCCCATCTTTGCCTTGGATGGTTTGTTTTGGAGCTGCTTCTGTTATAGCATACTTCCATAAACCTCTTCCACCAAGAGCTCTCTTCACCATCCTGGCCCAAAAGAGATAATTAATCCCTTTTAAGGTCACAGGTATGTTGAGATGCTTGTTGTTGTTGTTGTTGTCTTCCATTTTTCTTCAAACCGCCAAGAACAAATCAAGAACAGGAGAGAGAATGTTTGAAAAACAGAGAATAGAAACAAGGAACAGAGTGTTGCGGAAGTGAGAATAGGTTTCAAGAGCTTTGATGCTCTGATACCATGAGATTTTGTATGAATTAAGAGAGTAATATTGGTTAGAACTGAAGAATCAAAGAGAGAAAGATGAGCAATATCCGAGAGAGAGAGAGAGAGAGATGCGCAGAGTATAAAGAAATGAGGAAAATGAATTCCTTACTGATTTAGTTCACACAATGGTTACATAAATAGAAACAAGACATGACAATGAGACAAAGAGAATGAATAAACAATAGAGGTCGACATGAATAAACAAATGTAGATCGGATCTGGTCTTGCACACTGAGCTGAGGTGAAAGTGACATCTCTTTGTCTCTTCCTTCTTTACCAAAACATGTGATCTTGGTTTGTTTCCTTGCTCCAACGGCTCCTGACTCTTGACAACACTTGTTTAATTTATTCCAAGACATGAGGGGACCTTGGCAATGTATTTGAATTACTTTGCCTCCCACACTTGCCTTGAAAGGCAAGTTTAGGTCTTAACCTTGATGATTGCTCTTCACTTCTCCGGATAACCTCCATCTCTTATCTATGCCATTCTTGTTCTTACTGTCATAACCATTGCTCTTTATTACTTCATGTCAACACTTCTTAGGCTCCTTTGTATCTGTCCATAGAGAAGTCTAGGTTCATGGTCGTGGCTCCCCTTGTCTTTACAGCCAAGGCCAGCCTGTCACTTTGACTACCTTATCCAAACACTATTGCATAGCTTCTTCCTTCTCCAAACACTATTGCATAGCTTCTTCCTTCTCCAAACACTATTGCATAGCTTCTTCCTTACCCAAGACACTATTTGGTCGTCCATCACTCTTACTTGTGATCCAAGACTTCCCAAATAGTGTATAGTACTTCCTGAATAGTGTATAGTGCTTTCTCACTATACACTATTACACCATCTACTCCAAATTCACCCAAACTCCTCCATTATCATCCACTCTTCTCTATAAGCTCTTCTTGGACTTTACTTAACTTGATAATTACTTCAGACTCCTTCTGAAGCTTGATTGAACTCTTCAGCTCAATACTCATTTCTTTTCTTCAAGTTAACACTCCCCCTCAAGCTTGACTCTAGTGATCCTAAGTCAAGCTTGGAACCTTGAAGAACTTCCTCATTAAAAACCTCACCAAGGAAAACCCAGTGGGACAAAACCTTGATGAGGGAAAAAGAGTAAAGTCTCCAAGGCCCGGGGATTGGCCAGTGATTCTTTGTACCTTACCATCAATGTAAGGGATCCAAAGAATCACTTGGATCATGGCCTCATGTGATGGACAAGGTTCGTTCATCACTCTCCTTGCTCCATCACCACACTTCTTGTATCTCATCTTTGGACAGACCTTGTTGCTCCCCCTTTCTCACAACCTCCTTGTTGTGATCAAGTGCTCGCTTCTCCTGATCTTCCTTGATAGATACATACTAGTCTTGGTTGCTTCTTCTCCTTGAGTCACCACCATGTTACTGAAACCATATGAGAATGCTTCAGCTGTTATACCAAGCACCTCACTCTAGAAGCCGCCTTGGAGATCGCTTCACCCATTCTTCATCTTGCTTCATAACTGATCTGCTCCTCTTCTTGAATAACCACCAAGTACTCTCCTTGATCAGATCATGTCTCAACACTTTCCCTCAAGCTTGACCATGTGGAACAAGTCAAGCTTGGAAGGAACATCTTACATGATCTGCATCACACTCCATTGCAACACTTTGAACTCGCCATCTTTGATTGGATTGCTTGTGGAAGCTTCATCTTATCAGTCACCTCAACACTAGAAGCCGCACTGATTGAGTCTCATCTTCCCACAGCCAAGAACCCTCTGAAAGCTCTCTTGTCTAGACACGCCACTGCCTAAACCCAAATGGCTCCTTCTTCAGCTGCTTGCAATGGCTCCTCTTGAACCGCTTGATAGCTCACTTAACTCCCCTCCTCAAGCTTGGATTAGATTTGGGATCCAAGCTTGCAAGTGAGCTTCAGTGGCTTCAAGCATCAGTGGCGCATCACCACTCTCATCACCCTTCTCCATTGAACCCCAATGGCAACAACTTCTTCCTCTTTCACCCGGATGGATAGTGAACCAAGAACACTTCTTGTGAAACCTGAAACATCACTAAACTCCAGCAAAGATAAGAAACACAATATGAGATCAAACCTTGACTAATCATCAAGTTTGATCTCCACACTGTCTCAAGCTTTGCATATGATTGAAACAAGCATTAGCAAGTTCATATCATTGCAAGCTATATCACAAGTACAAGCAAGATCACACTAGAATCAATGCAAGCTACTTATGCAATTTTTAAACTCTGCCTTACCTACATCTTGGCTATGAATCCAAGTGTATCAACCTAAGGCAGACAAGATTAATATGCAACAGCTTCTCGGCTTCAATACATGTATGCAATGCATCACTATGAACCGGAGCTTTGCATACAAATCACACACCATGCTTCAGCCTTAAAACAATTCTATTTCATGAATGCATGCTGGAAAGATTTAAATCTATCACCCTAGCAATACACACCACTAAGAATCAGGCTAAGCACTTTTAAACAACTCTCTAGCAATTTTAAAACACTTCTCAACCGCAAAACAACTCAACAATGGCTTAGGACTGGTTTAAGATGCAATCCTCACTTAGCAATCTTTAAACCATCCGGCCTTCAAATCATCACAACATCACAACCTGTTAATCAACACACAAGCTCAATATTAAGATGGTTTCAACGATAGCTTACTCAAGGAACCAGATTGGTTCCTTTAACCTCCATGATGAACCGGCCATGACTTTGTTGGGTCTTTGGAGTCTGGATCGTCACCCACCTCCTTCTCCTTCAGTTCATGGCCACCATCTTGTACATCTCACTCCCAAGACCCCTCCTTTCTCCTTCTCTTCTAGGCGCCATCTTCTTGACAGCCTCCATGATGAACCGGATGTGAGAGCTCTTGAACAAGGCTCTTTGGATGAGGTTCGCGAGGCCTCTCCATAAACCTCTGCTTCCAATGAGACTCTCCATCAGACCAGACCGGAACTAGGATGAGGAACCACAGCAAATCGCCAAGCTTCAATCTTTCTTCTTCATAAGAACAGAACAGCATGGAGACAGCTTCAATGGTTTGGATTTGAGCTGAGATGAGAGCAAGTGATATGCGGAAGCTACAGCTCAGGTTCTGATGAACCTGGCTCTGATACCATGAGATTTTTATAAGAGTAAACTGGTTTGTGTTTGATGAATCCTCAAAGGGAAATAAGAGAGAGAGTTTGCGGATTAAGATAGATAGATTAGGAGATTGTTTAGGTGTGTGATGATGAGATTAAAGAGACTTAGAGACTGAGAACAAGACTAGAAGATTGGTAACCAGAGACTAGAGATTATAGAAACAAAGACTTTGAGATCATGAAGTGGAGAGGGGAACTCCCCTTACTCCCTTAAGAGCTATAATTTCGTCCATACATCATGTATATATAGGCTTTACAATCTGAGACATCATAAACCTATATCTAATGGCTGATAAATCACTTGAAGAATGGATGGTGTAGATGAGCTGGTCTTTTTGTAATATCTGAAGTTGCTGGATAAGGTTCACTTTAATTCAAACCAAGGCTGCTCCTCGATTGGTTCTTCTTAGGCTCCTTTGTATCTGTCCATAGTGAAAGAATATGAAGATTTAGAAGTATGGAAGAGAGTGGCGAGAGTGAGAGACAAAGAGAATGTGAAACATGATTCTTGATATTCAATATGGTAAGCATACAAGGTTTATTTAAAGGGAAAGACAGCATAAGAAAGTAATAAACAAAAGGAACAATAAACAAATCTGTCGATGATCAGTGAGGGGCAGAGTGAGCAGAGTGAAAGTGACTGGTCCTAACGGGTGGGAGGACCACTCTTTCCTTAACTCAACCCGTGACCTTTCTCCTCAGCGCCAACCACTTTACTTGGCGAGTTTCTTCTTCACTTCTCCTCATCACTTAATCCTTCTCATTAATCAACTACTAAACTTATCCACCTTGTACTCCAAGCTAGGTTATAAACTTGGTTCACAAGCAATGATCATCCTTTGCTCTCTTACGCTTGATCTGCTTCCTCTTTACTCTTGATGCTTCATCTCAACACTCCCCCTCAAGCTTGACCATATGGAACAAGTCAAGCTTGGAAGATCATGAAGCATTCCCTCATTAAAAACCTTGATGTGCAAAACCCAGTGGGACAAAAACACATCAAGGAAAAAGAGTAGAACACTTCATGAAGAGGGGATCACTGAGATGAAAGATCCACAAGTCCAAGCCTTGAATGGATGGACTCGCAGACTTTAGAACTTGCAGCCTTGGTGAAGATATCTGCCAACTGATCCTCACTTCTGGTGTAGCATGGGAGTATAACCTTCTGCTCAACAGCTTGCCTTACTTTGTGACAATCAACTTCAATGTGCTTGGTTCTCTCGTGGAAGACAGAGTTGCTGGCAATGTGTATAGCCGCCTGGTTGTCACAATGCATGGTGATAGGTGTTGTGAACTCAATCCCCAAATCCTTAAGCAACCCCTTGATCCAGATCAACTCACTTGTCAGCTTCCTCATTGCCCTATACTCAGCTTCAGCACTTGAACAAGACACAACCTTTTGCTTCTTGCTCTTCCAAGTCACCAAGTTACCTCCAATGAAGGTGCAATAGCCAGTAGTTGATCTCCTATCAACTCTATCTCCTGCCCAATCAGCATCACAGTATCCAACTATCTCGGTGCTCTTGTTACACCCCATCCAGATTCCCTGTCCTGGTGCTTCTCTTAGATACCTTAGAATCCTCTCAACCATGCCCCAATGATGAACTTTTGGTGCTTGCATCTGCTGGCTCACTTGGTTCACGGCAAAGCATATATCTGGCCTTGTGATGGTTAGATAGATGAGTTTTCCCACCATTCTTCTGTACCTCTTAACATCTTCAAATGGTTTATCCTCAAACTCCCCTTGCGCAATACTTTGTACCCATCTTCCAATGGAGTCTTTGCTTTCTTTGCACCTAAATCACCTGCCTCACTTAACATATCAAGTGTGTACTTTCTCTGGTTTAAGAATAGCCCCTCTTTAGATCGGCATATCTCAATCCCTAGAAAGTACTTTAGTTCTCCCAAGTCTTTGATATCAAATGAGGATTTAAGAAAAGCCTTAGTTAAGGTGATACCTTCTTTATCACTGCCTGTAATGATAATGTCATCAACATATATCAGGATGACTATGATACCTTGTTCCGTGGTCAGTGTAAACAAAGTGTGATCAGCTTCAGACTTGTTGAACCCTCTTCCATTTAGTGTTGTGCTGAGCTTGTGGTACCAGGCTCTTGGAGATTGCTTTAACCCATAGATTGCTTTCCTTAGCCTGAGAACATTTCCTGGTTGTACAAGATCTTCCATACCAGGAGGTGGCCTCATGTAGACTTCATCTTCTAGTTCACCTTGTAGGAAAGCATTCTTGACATCCATCTGCCATAGATCCCACTCTAGGTTTACTGCCAGTGAGAGAACCACTCTGATCGTGTGAAGCTTTGCCACTGGTGCAAAGGTATCCAAGTAATCCTCTCCATAGACCTGAGTGTAGCCTCTTGCTACAAGCCTTGTCTTCCTCCTTTCTGGCTTTCCATTGGCTCCATACTTGATTGTGAAGAGAAGCCGGCTTGTCACTGCTTTCTTTCCTTTGGGAAGCTTACTTTCAAAGAATGTTCCATTCTTTTCCATAGCTCCCATCTCATCTCCAACAGATGCTCTCCACTCCTCATCCTGCATAGCTTCCTCATATGTCTTTGGAATCCATTCTTGATCCAATTCAGTGATGAAGGCTTGATGCGCCACTGGATACTGAGCTAGTGAACACACCCCTTGGGTTGGATGGGCTACTGCTTGATTGTTGAAATACACTCTTGTATTCATCCAGTCTGAGGCTGGTCTTCTTTCCCTTGTGCTTCTCCTAAGCATTGGTTGAGCTAACTGCTCCTCTTCCATGTGTTCCTCAACTTGTTGCTCCTCAGCTGGTGTATTTGCATTTCCATCCTGATCATGAACCTGATCACTGTGTGGTGATGTTTCTTGATTCCCCCCTTCAGGATTAGGATGGGAATCCTCACTTGCCGGAGTAACCTCTTCACTCACAGCTACTGGAGGTTGATTTCCAGCTTCAGGACTCCCATTGTCAGAACCACCAGCTCCATCACTTTGATTTTGATTCGGCTGAGGCATATGAATGCCAAGAGACTCCATAATTCTCCTCAAATTGTTTGCCCTATCAGTGGATGATTGAGAGAGATCCTTGAGCTCATCCCAACTCTTCTCATCATAAAATCCCCTTGATTCCACAAACTTGACATCTCTTGACACATGAACCCTCCTCATGTTGGGATCATAGCATTTGTAGCCCTTCTGAGTAGTAGAGTAGCCAATGAATACAGCCTTAGTGCTTCTGGCCTCTAATTTGTTCCTCTGCATACCTGGCTGTAACACATAACACAAGCACCCAAATACACGCAAGTGATCAAGAGAGGGTTTCTTGTTGTTCAATACCTCATATGGAGTGAGATCATCTAGCACTCTTGTTGGGGTCCTATTGATAAGGTAACATGCTGTCATGACTGCATCACTCCAGAAACGTTTGGGCACGTTGGTATAGAACATCATACACCTTGCCACTTCCATCAAATGTCTATTCTTCCTCTCAGCTACACCATTTTGTTGTGGTGTATAAGGGCAACTAGTTTGATGGATGATGCCGTGCTTTGCAAGGTGATGTTTGAATGCGTGGCTTGTGTATTCTCCTCCATTATCTGACCTGAATACTTTGATCTTAACATTGAATTGGTTAGTTATATAGTTTTGAAAATTTATGAAAGCATCTAGCACCCTATCTTTGGTTTGAATCATAGTCAGCCAAGTGTATTTCGATTTTTGATCAATAAAGGTGACAAAATACTTATGATTCTCCCTAGATATGCATGGTGCAGTCCACACATCAGAATGAATAAGATCAAAGCAGTGTTCATAAATCGTGGAAGACTTAGGAAACACAGTCTTGCAATGTTTGCCAAGAATACAAGCTTCACAGCCATCATTTTTAAAAGAAACATTAGGCAATAAAAGGTTCAGAGCCCTAGAGTGTGGATGACCTAGTCTAGCATGCCATAATACATTATTGTCAACAGGAATTGAAATGAAAGCAGTAGATAAATCAGCTGCCGGCTTGATGTCTTCAAGAAGATACAAGTCTCCCTTGCTCACACCATTGCCAAGCAACCTACTAGTCTCAATATCCTGAAACACAACCTCATTAGGACTAAATATCACCTTGCAATTTAAATCATTAGTGACCTTTTTCACAGATAATAGATTAGATGCAAAGGATGGCATATAAAAGGCACTGGTATCTTTTTCAAACAGCTTAAGAGTTCCAACACCTCTAATAGGTATCTTATCTCCATTTGCAATCATCACATTTCCTAGAGCAGGTTTAACATTACTAATCAACCTAGAATCACTAATCATGTGATGAGAAGCTCCTGAATCAATTACAAGAGGCTTAACACAACTAGTTTCATGAGTTGAAGTAATACAAGCAATAGGCGATTGTAAGGATGCATTAAGAGAGATACCAAGTGTGTTACCAGAGTTGTCCTTGAGGACTTTGATGAGAGCCTGAAGGTCAGACCTCCGAATAGTCTCATCCTGAGCAGTCCCCATGGCTGAACTCCCACTGAATGTTAAGGCCTTTCCATCACCAGGAACCATTGCTTGCTTTGGTGTAGATGAACCTCCCATCTCACCAGAGAAATGAGCTCTAGCATCAGCATATGGAGTTCTGAACTTCTGAGGCTTAAGATGTGGGTGGAGGATCCAGCACTTGTCCTTGCCGTGACCCTTCTTCTTGCAGTGATCACACACCCACACTTTCTTCTCTTCTGGTTTGTAAGAGCCCTTGTTTGCCACGCCCATCTCTTCTTCTTCTTTAGCTTGGTTTGCAATGATAAGAGCTCCTTTTCCTCCAAAGAGCCCCACGGAACCCTTCTCCTTTTGAATCTGAGCACAAACATCATCAAGGGATGGGAGACTCACTCCCCTCAGGATGTGTTTGATTAGGTCATTATACCCGGGGTTGAGAGTAAACAGCAAAGCAAAGACTTTGTCTTGTTCCCTTCTCTCATTCAACACATCAGGGTCCAAGGTTGCTGGTCTCAACATCTCCAGCTCTGCCCAAAGAGATCTGAACCTCCCAAAATGTTTATCAAACTCAGTATCCTCCTGACACAAGTTATTGATAGCCCTCTTGACTTCATACACACGGTTGATGTTGGAGACATTACCAAACACCTTCTTGAGTGTGTCCCACAGATCTTTGGAAGTCTCACAGTAGTCATAGGCTTCCAAGATTGTTGGTTCCAGGCTGTGTTGAAGGATGGACAGAACCAAGAGATCCTCTTGAACTCTCTTCTTGTTCCCAGCATCCGCATCAGCTTCCACCACCTCCTTACCATCCTCTCCTAGGATAGTCTTCTTCTTGGTGTCTAAGCCTTCTTCAACAACTCCCCAGAGACCTCTGCCTCCTAGAGCTGTCTTGGTTAGCCGCGCCCAGTGTAAGTAGTTACCTCCTTTGAGAGTAACTGGAATAGTCACCATTCTTGAGTTTTCATGAGAGGAACCAGAGGAATCCATAAGAACAGCTCAAGAATAGTTGAACAAGGTGTTTTGAAAAGAAAGAAATAACAGAACTCTCAAGAACAGTTTGAACAAACTTTGCTATTTTTGGTAAAATCTGGAGATGAACTTGAAGAACACCTCAAGAACACCAAGAACTTTGCCAAAAATAGAACTAGAGCAAGAACAAGATGTCTCACGGATGAAAAGAAATGGAGAAATCAGAGAATGTGTTTGCGGAAGTGAAAGGTCTCAAGAGCTTAGAGCTCTGATACCATGAAAGAATATGAAGATTTAGAAGTATGGAAGAGAGTGGCGAGAGTGAGAGACAAAGAGAATGTGAAACATGATTCTTGATATTCAATATGGTAAGCATACAAGGTTTATTTAAAGGGAAAGACAGCATAAGAAAGTAATAAACAAAAGGAACAATAAACAAATCTGTCGATGATCAGTGAGGGCAGAGTGAGCAGAGTGAAAGTGACTGGTCCTAACGGGTGGGAGGACCACTCTTTCCTTAACTCAACCCGTGACCTTTCTCCTCAGCGCCAACCACTTTACTTGGCGAGTTTCTTCTTCACTTCTCCTCATCACTTAATCCTTCTCATTAATCAACTACTAAACTTATCCACCTTGTACTCCAAGCTAGGTTATAAACTTGGTTCACAAGCAATGATCATCCTTTGCTCTCTTACGCTTGATCTGCTTCCTCTTTACTCTTGATGCTTCATCTCACACATAGAGAAGTCTAGGTTCATGGTCGTGGCTCCCCTTGTCTTTACAGCCAAGGCCAGCCTGTCACTTTGACTACCTTATCCAAACACTATTGCATAGCTTCTTCCTTCTCCAAACACTATTGCATAGCTTCTTCCTTCTCCAAACACTATTGCATAGCTTCTTCCTTACCCAAGACACATTTGGTCGTCCATCTTCTTACTTGTGATCCAGACTTCCCAAATAGTGAATAGTACTTCCTGAATAGTGTATAGTGCTTTCTCACTATACACTATTACACCATCTACTCCAAATTCACCCAACTCCTCCATTATCATCCACTCTTCTCTATAAGCTCTTCTTGGACTTTACTTAACTTGATAATTACTTCAGACTCCTTCTGAAGCTTGATTTGAACTCTTCAGCTCAATACTCATGTTCTTTTCTTCAAGTTACATCTGGATAGAAAGTGGGATATCTTCTTACTCACAACTCCTATGAGATTTATTCAACTTCCTGGTTATTCTCCACTGATTAGTGGTTCCAAATAAAGCTTCTTAGATCGTGGTTCATCTTGGTTTGATAAGAATCATGAAGATATTGCCATATGTCCGAACAGGCTAATCTGGAATCATCTGGATAGAAAGTGGGATATCTTCTTAATCACAACTCCTATGAGATTTATTCAACTTCCTGGTTATTCTCCACTGATTAGTGGTTCCAAATAAAGCTTCTTAGATCGTGGTTCATCCTGGTTTGATAAGAATCATGAAGATATTGCATATGTCCGAACAGGCTAATCTGGAATCATCTGGATAGAAAGTGGGATATCTTCTTACTCACAACTCCTGTGAGATTTATTCAACTTCCTGGTTATTCTCCACTGATTAGTGGTTCCCAATCAAAGCTTCTTAGATATTGGTTCATCCTGGTTTTGATAAGAATCATGAAGATATTGCCATATGTCCGAACAGGCTAATCTGGAATCATCTGGATAGAAAGTGGGATATCTTCTTACTCACAACTCCTATGAGATTTATTCAACTTCCTGGTTATTCTCCACTGATTAGTGGTTCCAAATAAAGCTTCTTAGATCGTGGTTCATCCTGGTTTGATAAGAATCATGAAGATATTGCCATATGTCCGAACAGGCTAATCTGGAATCATCTGGATAGAAAGTGGGATATCTTCTTCCTCACAACTCCTATGAGATTTATTCAACTTCCTGGTTATTCTCCACTGATTAGTGGTTCCAATAAAGCTTCTTAGATCGTGGTTCATCCTGGTTTGATAAGAATCATGAAGATATTGCCATATGTCCGAACAGGCTAATCTGGAATCATCTGGATAGAAAGTGGGATATCTTCTTACTCACAACTCCTATGAGATTTATTCAACTTCCTGGTTATTCTCCACTGATTAGTGATTCCAAATAAAGCTTCTTAGATCGTGGTTCATCCTGGTTTGATAAGAATCATGAAGATATTGCCATATGTCCAAACAGGCTAATCTGGAATCATCTGGATAGAAAGTGGGATATCTTCTTTCTCACAACTCCTATGAGATTTATTCAACTTCCTGGTTATTCTCCACTGATTAGTGGTTCCAAATAAAGCTTCTTAGATCGTGGTTCATCCTGGTTTGATAAGATCATGAAGATAATGGCATATGTCCGAACAGGCAAATCTGGAATCATCTGGATAGAAGGTGGGATATCTTCTTGCTCACAACACTTATGAGATTTATTCAACTTCCTGGTTATTCTCCACTGATTAGTGGTTCCAAATAAAGCTTCTTAGATCGTGGTTCATCCTGGTTTGATAAGAATCATGAAGATAATGGCATATGTCCGAACAGGCTAATCTGGAATCATCTGGATAGAAGGTGGGATATCTTCTTGCTCACAACACTTATGAGATTTATTCAACTTCCTGGTTATTCTCCACTGATTAGTGGTTCCAAATAAAGCTTCTTAGATCGTGGTTCATCCTGGTTTGATAAGAATCATGAAGATATTGCCATATGTCCGAACAGGCTAATCTGGAATCATCTGGATAGAAAGTGGGATATCTTCTTACTCACAACTCCTATGAGATTTATTCAACTTCCTCGTTATTCTCCACTGATTAGTGGTTCCAAATAAAGCTTCTTAGATCGTGGTTCATCCTGGTTTTAAGAATCATGAAGATATTGCCATATGTCCGAACAGGCTAATCTGGAATCATCTGGATAGAAAGTGGGATATCTTCTTACTCACAACTCCTATGAGATTTATTCAACTTCCTGGTTATTCTCCACTGATTAGTGGTTCCAAATAAAGCTTCTTAGATCGTGGTTCATCCTGGTTTGATAAGAATCATGAAGATATTGCCATATGTCCGAACAGGCTAATCTGGAATCATCTGGATAGAAAGTGGGATATCTTCTTACTCACAACTCCTATGAGATTTATTCAACTTCCTGGTTATTCTCCACAGATTAGTGGTTCCAAATAAAGCTTCTTAGATCGTGTTCATCCTGGTTTGATAAGAATCATGAAGATATTGCCATATGTCCGAACAGGCTAATCTGGAATCATCTGGATAGAAGTGGGATATCTTCTTACTCACAACACTTATGAGATTTATTCAACTTCCTGGTTATTCTCCACTGATTAGTGGTTCCAAATAAAGCTTCTTAGATCGTGGTTCATCCTGGTTTGATAAGAATCATGAAGATATTGCCATATGTCCGAACAGGCTAATCTGGAATCATCTGGATAGAAAGTGGGATATCTTCTTACTCACAACTCCTATGAGATTTATTCAACTTCCTGGTTATTCTCCACTGATTAGTGGTTCCAAATAAAGCTTCTTAGATCGTGGTTCATCCTGGTTTGATAAGAATCATGAAGATATTGCCATATGTCCGAACAGGCTAATCTGGAATCATCTGGATAGAAAGTGGGATATCTTCTTACTCACAACTCCTATGAGATTTATTCAACTTCCTGGTTATTCTCCACTGATTAGTGGTTCCAAATAAAGCTTCTTAGATCGTGGTTCATCCTGGTTTGATAAGAATCATGAAGATAATGCCATATGTCCGAACAGGCTAATCTGAAATCATCTGGATAGAAGGTGGGATATCTTCTTGCTCACAACACTTATGAGATTTATTCAACTTCCTGGTTATTCTCCACTGATTAGTGGTTCCAAATAAAGCTTCTTAGATCGTGGTTCATCCTGGTTTGATAAGAATCATGAAGATATTGCCATATGTCCGAACAGGCTAATCTGGAATCATCTGGATAGAAAGTGGGATATCTTCTTACTCACAAACTCCTATGAGATTTATTCAACTTCCTGGTTATTCTCCACTGATTAGTGGTTCCAAATAAAGCTTCTTAGATCGTGGTTCATCCTGGTTTGATAAAATCATGGAGATAATGGCATATGTC
>NW_026616211.1:0-28407 GCF_000801105.2 Raphanus sativus | reverse complement strand
GGTTATTCTCCACTGATTAGTGGTTCCAAATAAAAGCTTCTTAGATCGTGGTTCATCCTGGTTTGATAAGAATCATGGAAGATAATGCCATATGTCCGAACAGGCTAATCTGGAATCATCTGGATAGAAAGTGGGATATCTTTTTACTTCACACTCCTATGAGATTTATTCAACTTCCTGGTTATTCTCCACTGATTTAGTGGTTCCAATCAAGCTTCTTTATATCGTGGTTCATCCCTGGTTGATAAGAATCATGAAGATAATGGCATATGTTCGAACAGGCTAATCTGGAATCATCTGGATAGAAGCTGGGATATCTTCTTACTCACAACATTTATGAGATTTATTCAACTTCCTGGTTATTCTCCACTGATATTAGTGGTTCCAAATAAAGCTTCTAGATCGTGGTTCATCCTGGTTTGATAAGAATCATGAAGATATTGCCATATGTCCGAACAGGCTAATCTGGAATCATCTGGATAGAAAGTGGGATATCTTCTTACTCACAACTCCTATGAGATTTATTCAACTTCCTGGTTATTCTCCACTGATTAGTGGCTTCAATAAAGCTTCTTAGATCGTGGTTCATCCTGGTTTGATAAGAATCATGAAGATATTGCCATATGTCCGAACAGGCTAATCTGGAATCATCTGGATAGAAGGTGGGATATCTTCTTACTCACAACTCCTATGAGATTTATTCAACTTCCTGGTTATTCTCCGCTGATTAGTGGTTCCAAAATAAGCTTCTTAGATCTTGGTTCATCCTGGTTTGATAAGAATCATGAAGATAATGGCATATGTCCGAACAGGCTAATCTGGAATCATCTGGATAGAAAGTGGGATATCTTCTTACTCACAACTCCTATGAGATTTATTCAACTTCCTGGTTATTCTCCACTGATTAGTGTTTCAAATAAAGCTTCTTAGATCGTGGTTCATCCTGGTTTGATAAGAATCATGAAGATATTGGCATATGTCCGAACAGGCTAATCTGGAATCATCTGGATAGAAGTGGGATATCTTCTTGCTTCACAACAGTTATGAGATTTATTCAACTTCCTGGTTATTCTCCACTGATTAGTGTTCCAATAAAGCTTCTTAGATCGTGGTTCATCCTGGTTTTGATAAGAATCATGAAGATATTGGCATATGTCCGAACAGGCTAATCTGGAATCATCTGGATAGAAAGTGGGATATCTTCTTACTCACAACACTTATGAGATTTATTCAACTTCCTGGTTATTCTCCACTGATTAGTGGTTCCAAATAAAGCTTTCTTAGATCGTGGTTCATCCTGGTTTGATAAGAATCATGAAGATATTGCCATATGTCCGAACAGGCTAATCTGGAATCATCTGGATAGAAAGTGGGATATCTTCTTACTCACAACTCCTATGAGATTTATTCAACTTCCTGGTTATTCTCCACTGAAGTGGTTCCAAATAAAAGCTTTTTAGATCGTGGTTCATCCTGGTTGATAAGAATCATGAAAGATAATGGCATATGTTCGAACAGGCTAATCTGGAATCATCTGGATAGAAAGTGGGATATCTTTCTTACTCACAACTCCTATGAGATTTATTCAACTTCCTGGTTATTCTCCACTTATTAGTGGTTCCAAATAAAGCTTCTTAGATATTGGTTCATCCTGGTTTGATAAGAATCATGAAGATAATGGCATATGTCCGAACAGGCTAATCTGGAATCATCTGGATAGAAGTGGGATATCTTCTTACTCACAACACTTATGAGATTTATTCAACTTCCTGGTTATTCTCCACTGATTATGGTTCAAAATAAAGCTTCTAGATCGTGGTTCATCCTGGTTTGATAAGAATCATGAAGATATTGCCATATGTCCGAACAGGCTAATCTGGAATCATCTGGATAGAAAGTGGGATATCTTCTTACTCACAACTCCTATGAGATTTATTCAACTTCCTGGTTATCTCCACTGATTAGTGGTTCCAAATAAAGCTTCTTAGATCGTGGTTCATCCTGGTTTGATAAGAATCATGAAGATATTGCCATATGTCCGAACAGGCTAATCTGGAATCATCTGGATAGAAAGTGGGATATCTTCTTACTCACAACTCCTATGAGATTTATTCAACTTCCTGGTTATTCTCCACTGATTAGTGGTTCCAAATAAAGCTTCTTAGATCGTGGTTCATCCTGGTTGATAAGAATCATGAAGATATTGCCATATGTCCGAACAGGCTAATCTGGAATCATCTGGATAGAAAGTGGGATATCTTCTTACTCACAACTCCTATGAGATTTATTCAACTTCCTGGTTATCCCACTGATTAGTGGTTCCAAATAAAGCTTCTTAGATTCGCAGTTCATCCTGGTTTGATAAGAATCATGAAGATAATGGCATATGTCCGAAACAGGCTAATCTGGAATCATCTGGATAGAAGGTGGGATATCTTCTTGCTCACAACACTTATGAGATTTATTCAACTTCCTGGTTATTCTCCACTGATTAGTGGTTCCAAATAAAGCTTCTTAGATCGTGGTTCATTCCTGGTTTGATAAGAATCATGAAGATATGCCATATGTCGAACAGGCTAATCTGGAATCATCTGGATAGAAAGTGGGATATCTTCTTATCTCACAACTCCTATGAGATTTATTCAACTTCCTGGTTATTCTCCACTGATTAGTGGTTCCAAATAAAGCTTCTTAGATCGTGGTTCATCCTGGTTTGATAAGAATCATGAAGATAATGGCATATGTTCGAACAGGCTAATCTGGAATCATCTGGATAGAAAGTGGGATATCTTCTTACTCACAACTCCTATGAGATTTATTCAACTTCCTGGTATTCTCCACTGATTAGTGGTTCCAAATAAAGCTTCTTAGATCGTGGTTATCCTGGTTTGATAAGAATCATGAAGATAATGGCATATGTCCGAACAGGCTAATCTGGAATCATCTGGATAGAAAGTGGGATATCTTCTTACTCACAACAGCTATGAGATTTATTCAACTTCCTGGTTATTCTCCACTGATTAGTGGTTCCAAATAAAGCTTCTTAGATCGTGGTTCATCCTGGTTTGATAAGAATCATGAAGATATTGCCATATGTCCGAACAGGCTAATCTGGAATCATCTGGATAGAAAGTGGGATATCTTCTTACTCACAACTCCTATGAGATTTATTCAACTTCCTGGTTATTCTCCACTGATTAGTGGTTCCAAATAAAGCTTCTTAGATCGTGGTTCATCCTGGTTTGATAAGAATCATGAAGATAATTGCCATATGTCCGAACAGGCTAATCTGGAATCATCTGGATAGAAAGGTGGGATATCTTCTTGCTCACAACACCTATGAGATTTATTCAACTTCCTGGTTATTCTCCACTGATTAGTGGTTCCAAATAAAGCTTCTTAGATCGTGGTTCATCCTGGTTTGATAAGAATCATGAAGATATTTGCCATATGTCCGAACAGGCTAATCTGGAATCATCTGGATAGAAAGTGGGATATCTTCTTACTCACAACTCCTTATGAGATTTATTCAAACTTCCTGGTATTCTCCACTGATTAGTGTTTCCAAATAAAGCTTCTTAGATCGTGGTTCATCCTGGTTTGATAAGAATCATGAAGATATTGCCATATGTCCGAACACAGCTATCTGGAATCATCTGGATAGAAAGTGGGATATCTTCTTACTCACAACTCCTATGAGATTTATTCAACTTCCTGGTTATTTCCACTGATTAGTGGTTCCAAATAAAGCTTCTTAGATCGTGGTTCATCCTGGTTTGATAAGAATCATGAAGATATGGCATATGTCCGAACAGGCTATCTGGAATCATCTGGATAGAAGGTGGATATCTTCTTGCTCACAACACTTATGAGATTTATTCAACTTCCTGGTTATTCTCCACTGATTAGTGGTTCCAAATAAAGCTTCTTAGATCGTGGTTCATCCTGGTTTGATAAGAATCATGAAGATATTGTCAGTAATATTGTCCGAACAGGCTAATCTGGAATCATCTGGATAGAAAGTGGGATATCTTCTTACTCACAACTCCTATGAGATTTATTCAACTTCCTGGTTATTCTCCACTGATTAGTGGTTCCAAATAAAGCTTCTTAGATCGTGGTTCATCCTGGTTTGATAAGAATCATGAAGATAATGGCATATGTCCGAACAGGCTAATCTGGAATCATCTGGATAGAAAGTGGATATATCTTCTTACTCACAACTCCTATGAGATTTATTCAACTTCCTGGTTATTCTCCACTGATTAGTGGTTCCCAATAAAGCTTCTTAGATATTGTTCATCCTGGTTTGATAAGAATCATGAAGATAATGGCATATGTCCGAACAGGCTAATCTGGAATCATCTGGATAGAAAGTGGGATATCTTCTTACTCACAACTCCTATGAGATTTATTCAACTTCCTGGTTATTCTCCACTGATTAGTGGTTCCCAATAAAGCTTCTTAGATCGTGGTTCATCCTGGTTTGATAAGAATCATGAAGATAATGGCATATGTCCGAACAGGCTAATCTGGAATCATCTGGATAGAAGGTGGGATATCTTCTTACTCACAACACTTATGAGATTTATTCAACTTCCTGGTTATTCTCCACTGATTAGTGGTTCCAAATAAAGCTTCTTAGATCGTGGTTCATCCTGGTTTGATAAGAATCATGAAGATATTGCCATATGTCCGAACAGGCTAATCTGGAATCATCTGGATAGAAAGTGGGATATCTTCTTACTCACAACTCCTATGAGATTTATTCAACTTCCTGGTTATTCTCCACTGATTAGTGGTTCCAAATAAAGCTTCTTAGATCGTGGTTCATCCTGGTTTGATAAGAATCATGAAGATAATGGCATATGTCCGAACAGGCTAATCTGGAATCATCTGGATAGAAGGTGGGATATCTTCTTGCTCACAACACTTATGAGATTTATTCAACTTCCTGGTTATTCTCCACTGATTAGTGGTTCCAAATAAAGCTTCTTAGATCGTGGTTCATCCTGGTTTGATAAGAATCATGAAGATATTGCCATATGTCCGAACAGGCTAATCTGGAATCATCTGGATAGAAAGTGGGATATCTTCTTACTCACAACTCCTATGAGATTTATTCAACTTCCTGGTTATTCTCCACTGATTAGTGGTTCCAAATAAAGCTTCTTAGATCGTGGTTCATCCTGGTTTGATAAGAATCATGAAGATATTGCCATATGTCCGAACAGGCTAATCTGGAATCATCTGGATAGAAAGTGGGATATCTTCTTACTCACAACTCCTATGAGATTTATTCAACTTCCTGGTTATTCTCCACTGATTTAGTGGTTCCAAATAAAGCTTCTTAGATCGTGGTTCATCCTGGTTTGATAAGAATCATGAAGATAATGGCATATGTCCGAACAGGCTAATCTGGAATCATCTGGATAGAAGGTGGGATATCTTCTTGCTCACAACACTTATGAGATTTATTCAACTTCCTGGTTATTCTCCACTGATTAGTGGTTCCAAATAAAGCTTCTTAGATCGTGGTTCATCCTGGTTTGATAAGATCATGAAGATATCATATGCAGCTATGATATGTCCGAACAGGCTAATCTGGAATCATCTGGATAGAAAGTGGGATATCTTCTTACTCACAACTCCTATGAGATTTATTCAACTTCCTGGTTATTCTCCACTGATTAGTGGTTCCAAATAAAGCTTCTTAGATCGTGGTTCATCCTGGTTTGATAAGAATCATGAAGATAAGGCATATGTCCGAACAGGCTAATCTGGAATCATCTGGATAGAAAGTGGGATATCTTCTTACTCACAACTCCTATGAGATTTATTCAACTTCTGGTTATTCTCCACTGATTAGTGGTTCCCAATAAAGCTTCTTAGATCGTGGTTCATCCTGGTTTGATAAGAATCATGAAGATATTGGCATATGTCCGAACAGGCTAATCTGGAATCATCTGGATAGAAAGTGGGATATCTTCTTACTCACAACTCCTATGAGATTTATTCAACTTCCTGGTTATTCTCCACTGATTAGTGGTTCCCAATAAAGCTTCTTAGATCGTGGTTCATCCTGGTTTGATAAGAATCATGAAGATATGGCATATGTCCGAACAGGCTAATCTGGAATCATCTGGATAGAAGGTGGGATATCTTCTTACTCACAACACCTATGAGATTTATTCAACTTCCTGGTTATTCTCCACTGATTAGTGGTTCCAAATAAAGCTTCTTAGATCGTGGTTCATCCGTTTGATAAGAATCATGAAGATATTGCCATATGTCCGAACAGGCTAATCTGGAATCATCTGGATAGAAAGTGGGATATCTTCTTACTCACACTCCTATGAGATTTATTCAACTTCCTGGTTATTCTCCACTGATTAGTGGTTCCAAATAAAGCTTCTTAGATCGTGGTTCATCCTGGTTTGATAAGAATCATGAAGATAATGGCATATGTCCGAACAGGCTAATCTGGAATCATCTGGATAGAAGGTGGTGGGATATCTTCTTGCTCACAACACTTATGAGATTTATTCAACTTCCTGGTTATTCTCCACTGATTAGTGGTTCCAAATAAAGCTTCTTAGATCGTGGTTCATCCTGGTTTGATAAGAATCATGAAGATATTGCCATATGTCCGAACAGGCTAATCTGGAATCATCTGGATAGAAAGTGGGATATCTTCTTACTCACAACTCCTATGAGATTTATTCAACTTCCTGGTTATTCTCCACTGATTAGTGGTTCCAAATAAAGCTTCTTAGATCGTGGTTCATCCTGGTTTGATAAGAATCATGAAGATATTGCCATATGTCCGAACAGGCTAATCTGGAATCATCTGGATAGAAAGTGGGATATCTTCTTACTCAACAACTTCTATGAGATTTTTCAACTTCCTGGTTATTCTCCACTGATTAGTGGTTCCAATAAAGCTTCTTAGATCGTGGTTCATCCTGGTTTGATAAGAATCATGAAGATAATGGTATATGTCCGAACAGGCTAATCTGGAATCATCTGGATAGAAGGTGGAATATCTTCTTGCTCACAACAGTTATGAGATTTATTCAACTTCCTGGTTATTCTCCACTGATTAGTGGTTCCAAATAAAGCTTCTTTAGATCGTGGTTCATCCTGGTTTGATAAGAATCAGGAAGATTATTGCCATATGAACAGGCTAATGGCATATGTCCGAACAGGCTAATCTGGAATCATCTGGATAGAAAGTGGGATATCTTCTTACTCACAACTCCTATGAGATTTATTCAACTTCCTGGTTATTTCTCCACTGATTAGTTGTTCCAAATAAAGCTTCTTAGATCGTGGTTCATCCTGGTTTGATAAGAATCATGAAGATATTTGCAATATGTCTGAACAGGCTAATCTGGAATCATCTGGATAGAAAGTGGGATATCTTCTTACTCACAACTCCTATGAGATTTATTCAACTTCCTGGTTATTTTCCACTGATTAGTGGTTCTAAATAAAGCTTCTTAGATCGTGGTTCATCCTGGTTTGATAAGAATCATGAAGATAATGGTATATGTCCGAACAGGCTAATCTGGAATCATCTGGATAGAAGGTGGAATATCTTCTTGCTCACAACAGTTATGAGATTTATTCAACTTCCTGGTTATTCTCCACTGATTAGTGGTTCCAAATAAAGCTTCTTAGATCGTGGTTCATCCTGGTTTGATAAGAATCATGAAGATATTGCCATACGTCCGAACAGGCTAGTGGCATATGTCCGAACAGGCTAATCTGGAATCATCTGGATAGAAAGTGGGATATCTTCTTCCTCACAACTCCTATGAGATTTATTTAACTTCATGGTTATTCTCCACTGAATAGTGGTTCCAAATAAAGCTTCTTAGATCATGGTTTATCCTGGTTTGATAAGACTCATGAAGATAATGGCATATGTCCGAACAGGCTAATCTGGAATCATCTGGATAGAAAGTGGGATATCTTCTTTCTCACAACTCCTATGAGATTTATTCAACTTCCTGGTTATTATCCACTGATTAGTGGTTTCCAATCAAGCTTCTTACATATTGGTTCATCCTGGTTTGATAAGAATCATGAAGATATTGCCATATGTCCGAACAGGCTAATCTGGAATCATCTGGATAGAAAGTGGGATATCTTCTTAATCACAACTCCTATGAGATTTATTTCAACTGTGAGAATTGATAGGATAAGAGAATCAAAGAGATATGATGCTAGAGGAATGAAGAATAATGAGAGAAAGAGAGAGTTTGTGTGACGAGTTGGAGAGAGAGAGAAGGAGAGAAAATAATTTCTTGATTCATTTAGGCCTCAGCCATGTTACATAAATAGACATACAATTGTTAGCAATGTGACAAAGAGAATAATAAACAAATGGAGACAGCATCAGACCATGTCACTCTCGCCTGCCCATGGATAGTGACAGCTCCTCTTTCTCTTTCATGCTTCACACAACATGTGATCTTCTTGTGTCCTGATTGCCAACGGTCCTCTCCCACTTGTTTACTATATTCCAGACCTTATGGAGAGGATGGCGAGATATTTGAATCATCCTTGCCTTGCAAGGCACTCTTATATGAATCAAACTCCCTCCTTAACTTATCTCCACAACTCTGGTCGCCTATGTCTCATCTCTTGATCTTTATGCCTTCATGTCAACACTCCCCATCAAGCTTGACCATATGGAACAAGTCAAGCTTGGAAGCCATGAAGCAATCCCTCATTAAAACCTTAGCTTGGTAAAACCCAATGGGACAAAAGCCAAGCCAAGGAAAAAGAGTAGATCGCTTCATGGAGGAGAGATCAGTGACATGAGAGATCTATGAGTCCTAACCTTGGATGGATGAACTCACAGACCTTAGTGCTTGCTGCCTTTGTGAAGATATCAGCTAGCTGCTCCTCACTTCTTGTGTAGCATGGCGATATCACTTTCTGCTCTACAGCTTGTCTAACTTTGTGGCAGTCCACTTCTATGTGTTTGGTTCTTTCATGAAAGACAGAGTTGCTGGCAATGTGTATAGCAGCCTGGTTATCACAATGCATAGTGATTGGCGAGGTAGTCACAACTCCCAAGTCCTTAAGCAGTCCCTTGATCCAAATCAGCTCACTTGTGAGCTTTCTCATGGCTCTATACTCTGCCTCAGCACTGAACATGAAACCAAGTCACCAAGTTGCCTCCAATAAATGTGCAATAACCAGTAGTTGATCTCCTATCAACCCTATCTCCTGCCCAATCAGCATCACAAACCCAACTATCTCAGTACTCTTGTTGCACCCCATCCATATTCCTTGTCCTGGCGCCTCTCTTAGATACCTTAGTATCCTCTCCACCATGTTCCAATGGTGCATCTTGGGATCTTGCATATGCTGGCTCACTTGGTTGACTGCAAAGCACACATCAGGTCTTGTGATAGTGAGATATATTAGCTTCCCCACCATTCTTCTATAGTGCTTTACATCTCCATATGCCTTGTCTTCAATCTCCCCCTCACGCATCACCTTGTATCCATCTTCTAGTGGTGTTTTAGCAGCTCTTCCACCAAGATCACCAGCTTCTTTTAACAAATCCGGAGTGTATTTTCTTTGAGACAGGAACAACCCTTCCTTGGATCTGCAAATCTCAATCCCTAGGAAATACTTGAGCTCTCCCAAGTCCTTGATGTCAAAGGTGTGAGGGATTAAACTCACACCTAGATTTTAGATCAGGTTTTAAGGTTTTAGGAAAGGTTAGTGAAAGATAACGTGGGCTGAATCCCGTAATAACTTGTTGAATAAACTTCGATTTGTATTGATATAATGGTAAAAAGGATGGTTACAAAAGGTGATCTTTGATGAATACAAAGATTATAAGAATGTTACAATAAGAATGTTTTTATGAATGTCGAGTGAAAAATGGATTGAATCGGATCCTATCTTTAGTCCTCCACTTTCTCTTTAAATAGCTTTGGACTTCTTTTGATTGTCTTCAACTGATCTCTGAGATCTTCTCCGCTTGATGTGGAATCTGCAACAGCTTCCCTTTGACCGAGTCCTGCGCTTCTTTTGTTATATCGTGAGCTTCCTCTTCGCTGTGACCTCTTTTGGTTAAAGTCTTTAGCTCTCAGCCTCCGGCTCCAGCTTAGCTCCTTTTAGATGTCGAGCTCGTGATGGGCCTATCGCGGCCTGTTATTGTCTTTTATTGTTCAGCAATCAGCTACCGGGCCATATTCGGGCCTTAGTAGCTATGTTGATGCTTGGTTTTTCGATTCTTTCTACGGGTATGATCCGTTTTACGAGGGGGTCTGACGTGGAAGCTAAAGCAGCCAACGCATCTGCTGAGGAGTTCTCTCCTCGTGGGATTCTTGTTAGCTCGAATTTGTCGAACTGCCTGGTGAGGTTCTGGACGACTTCGAGATATGCCCCCATTCTTTCGTCCCTCGTTTCATATTCTCCGTGAAACTGGCTAGCTACTAGCTGTGAATAACTATAAGCGTTTAGCTCTCGAATTCCGAGGCTTAGGGCGAGTTTCAACCCTGCGATTAGTGCTTCATATTCAGCTTCGTTGTTTGAGGCGCTGAATCCGAGCCTATATGACTGCTCAATGGTTTCTCCTGCTGAAGAAGTTAACTTTAGACCGACACCGGAGCTTTGTTTTGACGAGGCTCCGTCGACATACAGGCTCCACTTCGGAGATTCTATTTCGGAGTCTAATTGCTCGGATGCTAGTTCAATGATAAAATCAGCAAGGACCTGAGCTTTCGCTGCTGCTCGAGGTCTATACTCAATATCATATTCACTGAGCTCTATGGCCCATTTGGCCAATCGCCCTGACTGGCTAGGGCTGTGCAATATCATTCGTAATGGTTGTGAGGTCACTACGACGATTGAGTGCGATTGGAAGTAAGGTCGCAATTTTCTGGCAGCTATCACAACTGCCAGAGCTAATTTTTTTCATTGCAGGGTACCTTGTTTCGGCGTCTATCAAACTCTTACTGGTGTAATAGACAAGTCTTTGTTCGTTCTGTTCTTCTCGTACCAGCACGCCGCTAACTGCAGCAGTCGATACAGCGAGGTACAGGTATAGTGGCTCTCCTACTACAGGTTTGGATAGGATCGGAGGTTCGGAGAGGTATGCTTTCAATTGTTTGAAGGCTTCCTTGCATTTCTCGTCCCATAGGAACTTCTTATTATTTCTTAGAAGTTTGTAGAATGGGAGGCACTTATCGGTGGACTTGGATATGAATCGATTTAACGCTGCAATTCGTCCGGTCAATCTCTGTACCTCTCTGGTTGTCTTCGGTGACGGCATTTCTAGGAAGGTTGCTATCTGCTGCGGGTTGGCTTCAATGCCTCTTTCGGTTACGAGATAGCCTAGGAACTCGCCTGTGGGTACCCCGAAAGTACATTTAGTGGGATTGAGCTTCATATCGTACTTGTTAAGGATATCGAAGCATTCCCTTAAGTGGGAGATATGGTCTTCTCCAGCTGAGGATTTGACTAGCATATCGTCAATATAGACCTCCATGGTTTTTCCAAGTTGTCCAGCAAACATCTTGTTTACTAACCTCTGATAGGTAGCTCCTGCGTTTTTTAATCCGAATGGCATAACCTTGTAACAATAGGTTCCTCGTTCGGTTATGAATGCGGTTTTCTCCTGGTCCTCAGGATCCATCATGATTTGGTTGTATCCTGAGAAGGCATCCATGAAGGATAGGAGTCGATGGCCAGCTGTTGCTTCAACCAAACGGTCGATGTGAGGTAACGGGTTAGGACAAGCTTTGTTCAGGTCTGTGAAGTCTACACAGATTCTCCATTTCCCGTTTTTCTTCTTTACCACTACTGGGTTAGCTAACCAATCAGGGTAGTGTACCTCTCGAATGGATCCAGCTTTCGTAAGTCGGTCAAATTCGTGGTTAACAGCTTGAGCCTTTTCGAGGCCTAGCTTGCGACGCTTTTGTTTGATCGGAGGTAGCTGTTTCTCTGGAGAAGCCTACGAGGTTAGCTTTTTGGCCAATAATTTCGTAGTCATCTATTTCCATCCCTTTTAGGGTGTTATAGAAAATAAGGTCGACAGAGCTTCCTGTGTCTATCATGAGTTTAGGGACCTCGTATCCTGCGATGTTCAGGGTGACAATCAACGCATCATCGTGAGGTCTGTCGAGGTTTAAGGTCTCGCTTTCCCAGAAAAAAATCTTAGTATTGGACTCGGGGTTAGGAGGCTTAGGTCCAGTGTTAGACACAGCCTTCCGTACGTGATTCTTAATGGAATTGACGGAGTCTTGACATATGTCTGATCCTCCAAGGATACAGTCCACCCTCGAGTTGGAGCTCGATTGAGGGGACGGTTTGCTCAAGAGAGCTTCGACTTGTAAACTTTTTCCTTGGGGGAATTTCCCAAGAATCATGTCAACTCTTTTCTTGGGAGCTGGAGGTGGCGAATCGGTCTCCTTCTCAGGTGACCTCTCGCGCTTTGGGGAGGTGTCTCTGGAACCTCTTTTCTGATAAGGTGGTGGCTTTTTAAGGTCCACGCCCTTTATTTCTCCAGCTGCGAATTTAGCTGCCAGTTGTCGTTGGAGGTCCCAACATTCCTCAGTTGAGTGCCCTTCTCGATCATGATAAGAGCAATGTTTGTTTTTATCAAAGCCTTTTGACCAGGGAGTTTTGTTCGCTGCGGCGACAGGTTTCTCTTCCTTGTCTTCCTCGATTGCGTAGGAATGTTCTCCCTGAGTTTGGTTGTTTCGGGGGTTCCCCCTTTTGTGAGGTCCCTTTGCCTCGGAGGATTCACCTTTTGAGTGATTCTGAGGCTTCTTGTGGAGTTTATCCAATGCGGCTGTTTCCTCCTCCAAAGTAATGTATCTGGTGGCTTTATGAAGAGCATCATCGATAGTTGGAGGAGTATTGAGTGTTAACTCTGACCAGAATTTCGATTTATAGAACAGACCTCTCCTAAGAGCCTCGATGGCGACTAGGTCGTTAGGATTCGAGAGCTTAGTTCTTATTGCCCTGAATTTCTCGATGTAAACTCGTAGTGAATCCCCCATTCCTTGTCTGACCTTCCAAAGGTCGGCTTCAGAAGCTTGTTTCAGGATATGGGTCGAGTACTGCTTCATGAAGGCGTTAGTTAGCTGATCAACTATCTATCGAGGCTGGTTCGAGACCAGAGAACCACTCAAGGGCTGTTCCGACCAAATTTTCGGCGAATGTCCTGCAGTAACCTGCTTCGCATTCTTCCTGTGTAAAATGGGCTTTAACGATTGCCAGTCGGAAAGCTCCAAATAGGCCTTTGGGTCAGAAGTCCCGTCATACTCGGGAATTCTGATTTTTCGGGTATCCCTTATGTAGGAGCTGGCAATTCTGTCAGTGAATGGAGTTCCACGTGTTTCTTCGATCAAACTATCGATTTCGGGAGCTGAGCTCGTAGCTTTATGGACTTGAGCTCCCAATTTTTGGAGAGCTGCATGAGTTCGTTCCATATACCTACGGATAGCTTCAGGTCCCTCCATAGGTTGGATATTCAGGTCGTTTTTAGGTACCCGACGGGCAGGTTCCTGACGAAATCGTGTGGGCTCATCCTCCCATGCAGTTGGGGGCTAAATCGCTCACCAGCTCTCGGGTTATCGGAATCTATCCGTTGATACCGTTCCCCATTTGGGGTTGAGCCTCTGGTTTGATAAACCGGAGTTGCTGTCCTACCTTCGGATGGGAGGGATACTCCTGCCCCGGATCTAAATTCAGTCGGCGGAGGAGGTAGATGAGAGCTCCGATCAGCGACCTGACCGGATGCGGAACTGGTTGTTGCCACGTTGCTTCCCATAGCACTGGTGATAGGTGGGTTAAACACGGGAGCTGTCCCAGTATAAGGTGTCTGGAAAGCCGATCCCTGTCCTGCGGGAGCAGTGCTATCCGGGGAAAAATCTAAACGTCCTCGGGGGAATGAGGGATCAGTCAATCAATCTCGGAAAGTGACCCCCGGAG
Organism: Raphanus sativus; assembly: GCF_000801105.2. Taxonomy (NCBI): domain Eukaryota; kingdom Viridiplantae; phylum Streptophyta; class Magnoliopsida; order Brassicales; family Brassicaceae; genus Raphanus; species Raphanus sativus. Next base: position 14,436 of record NW_026616211.1, on the reverse strand, counting down.
TTTGACGTCGAGGTGGCTGGGTTGTTGTGTCTAGAGATCTTGTTATCTCTTCGAATTGTTGCTGTCGAACAGCTAGCTGATGCATCGTACGCTCACTTTCCTGAGCTTTGTCTACTAGTTGCATCATCATCTGACGAATCTCAGAAAGCTGAGCCTCCGTTTGATTCGGAGCGGCTTGCTGCTGAGGATTCTCGGTGATTGGAAGCCCGGGGGCGGTTCCACTTGACGATCTCTGGTTAGTAGCTCCGGTTATATTCTGGCTCGTTCGAGCGTTAATAGGAAGCTGCTGCCCGGACCGGTGGTCGCCACGTCGAGGTTCCGAGGTTACAAGGGTACAGCCTCCGTCGTTCGGTGAGCCATCGCTCGGAATCGGGAGGTTTAGATCAGACGGATTTGTTGTCTGGTCGGTAGGATTCATCCTCAAGTTAGAGTAAGGGATTCGATTATTTCTTACCCACAGACGGCGCCAATTGTGAGGGATTAAACTCACACCTAGATTTTAGATCAGGTTTTAAGGTTTTGGGAAAGGTTAGGGAAAGATAACGTGGGCTGAATCCCGTAATAACTTGTTGAATGAACTTCGATTTGTATTGATATAATGGTCAAAAGGATGGTTACAAAAGGTGATCTTTGATGAATACAAAGATTATAAGAATGTTACAATAAGAATGTTTTTATGAATGTCGAGTGAAAAATGGATTGAATCGGATCCTCTCTTTAGTCCTCCACCTTCTCTTTAAATAGCTTTGGACTTCTTTTGATTGTCTTCAGCTGATCTCCGAGATCTTCTCCGCTTGATGTGGAATCTGCAACAGCTTCCCTTTGACCGGGTCCTGCGCTTCTTTTGTTATGACGTGAGCTTCCTCTTCGCCGTGACCTCTTTTGGTTAAAGTCTTTAGCTCTCAGCCTCCGGCTCCAGCTTAGCTCCTTTTAGATGTCGAGCTCGTGATGGGCCTGTCGCGGCCTGTTATTGTCTTTTATTGTTCAGCAATCAGCTACCGGGCCATATTCGGGCCCAACAAAAGGTTGCTTTAAGAAATGCTTTGGTTGAGTTGATTCCCTCTTTGTCACTGCCTGTGATGATGATATCATCCTCATAAATGAGAATAGCAATGATCCCTTGCTTGCTGGTCAGAGTAAACAGAGTGTGATCAGCTTCAGATTTCACAAAGCCTCTTCCATTCAGTGTTGAGCTTAGCTTGGGATACCAGGCTCTTGGAGATTGCTTTAGACCATATATTGCTTTCCTCAGCCTCAATACATTGCCAGGTTTAACCATGCTTTCCATTCCAGGTGGTGGGCGCATGTAGACTTCATCTTCTAGTTCTCCTTGTAAGAATGCATTCTTGACATCCATTTGCCAAAGATCTCTTTCCAAATTCACAGCAAGAGAGAGCAAGACCCTTATAGTATGTAACTTTGCCACTGGAGCAAATGTTTCGAGATAATCCTCACCATACACTTGAGTGTAGCCTCTTGCCACTAGTCTGGTCTTCTTCCTTTCAGGTTTCCCATTAGCTAGGTACTTGATTGTGAACAGAAGCACGCTGGTCACTGCCTTCTTGCCTTTGGGAAACTCACTTTCAAAATAGGTTCCATTCTTTTCCATAGCCCCCATCTCATCTTCTACTGAATCTCTCCATTCCTTGATTGCCATAGCCTCCTCATATGACCTTGGTATGTAAGCCTCATCAAGATTGGTGATGAACACTTGATGATCCATAGGATATTGAGCTAGGGAGCATGTTGCTTGGGTTGGATGAGCAACTGCGTGGCTGTTGAAATACACCCTTGTCTTGCTCCAGTTTGATGGTGGATTCCTGACCCTTGTGCTTCTCCTAAGCGGCTGGACTTCTTCTATACTGTCAACTCCATCAGGTACAGCCTCTTGCTCTTGTGCTGATGGTACACCTTGGTTGTTTTCATCCTGATCATGAACCTCTTGCGCTTGATCAGTGTGTGGTGCTTCCTCTTGAACCTCCTGACCAGTATGAGAATCCTCTTGATTCCCCCCTTCAGGATTATGATGAATAACTTGTTCACCCTCAATAATCACTGGTGCTGTTTCGTGTACTTCAGGTATCCTCTCAATAGGTACACTGATGCCAAGACTCTCCATTACTCTTCTGAGACTATCAGCTCTATCTGAAGTAGGTTGGGATAGATTCTCCAAATCTTCCCAATTCTTCCCATCATAGTAACTCCTAGACTCCATCAACTTGACATCTCGTGAGATTAAGACCCTCCTGGTCTCTGGTACATAACACTTGTTGCCTTTCTGGTGAGGAGAATACCCAATGAACACTGCCTTTGTGCTTCTTGCATCAAGCTTGTTCCTCTGCCCTCCTGGTACCAGTACAAAGCAGATACATCCAAACACCCGCATGTGATCCAGAGATGGCTTGCTCTTGTTGAGAACTTCATAAGGAGAGATGTCATTGAGAACTCTAGTTGGGGTTCTGTTGATCAGATGACAAGCAGAAACCACAGCATCACTCCAGAACCGCTTTGGAACACTCATGTGGAACATCATTGATCTAGCCACCTCCATAAGATGCCTGTTCTTCCTCTCAGCAACTCCATTTTGCTGAGGAGTGTAAGGACAGCTGGTCTGATGAATAATCCCTTGTTGAGATAAAAATTGCTTGAAAGCTCCACTTGTGTACTCTCCACCATTATCTGACCTGAGAATCTTCACTTAGCACTGAAGTGGTTGGTGACATGAGAATGATAATTCCTTGAAAGCTTCCAAGACTCTGTCCTTAGACTGGATCAGTGTTACCCAAGTGTACTTGGACTTCTCATCAATGAAGGTAACAAAGTACTTGTGATTCTCTCTGGACATACAAGGTGCAGTCCACACATCAGAGTGAACCAGGTCAAAACACTTCTCATAAATCGTGTTGGACCTTGGGAATACTGTCTTGCAATGCTTCCCCAAGATGCATGCTTCACACTCATCATTTTTAAACACCACTCCAGGAAGCATCAGATTTAATGCTCTAGTGTGCGGATGCCCCAATGTAGCATGCCATATAGTGCTCTCAACCCCAACAGATGTACTGACCAAGCAACATGAGGAAGATTCAGCTAGTTGAGTCTTTTGGAGATGATACAACTCCTGATGGCTGTGGCCTCTTCCAACTGTGAGAATTAAGAATTATATGAGAGATTAGATGAGAGTTTGTTGAGTTTCGTTGAGAGTTAATCAAAAGAGAGAGTTGTGTGAAACATATTGCGAGAGAGAGAATGAGAAGGATGTAATGTAATTCCTTGATTTACTTTGGTTCAGATACAAGTCTATAAATAGACTAAGACAAACATTAAACAAAGACAAGTTGTGAAGCATAAAGGAATAAACAAATAGGGTCTGAACTGCGCAGGGCTCGTTCAGCATGGCGAGATAGGGACAGGTGATAAACGGCTCTATTCTCCTTAACTTCACCCGTGACTCTTCCTCCTTCAACTCCAACGTCTCTTTGTTCCCTTGTCGACATTCCCATATGTTTAAACCAACTTGAAGCTGCCTTCCTTCTCAAGTAGACCAGTGACTTATCTTCTAGGGTGAGTTAGGTCACACTTGACCTAACTGTACGGACAAGCTCACTTGCTCTTCCTTGATCACTACGGTTGCTTTACTTCTTCTTTGTCATCATACTTGTCTTGTTTATTGCTTCATCTCAACACTCCCCCTCAAGCTTGACCATGTGGAACAAGTCAAGCTTGGAAGATCATGAAGCATTCCCTCATCAAAACCTTGATATGCAAAACCCAGTGGGACAAAAACATATCAAGGAAAGAGTTGAACACTTCATGATGAGGGGATCATTGAGATGAAAGATCCACGAGTCCAAGCTTTGAATGTATGAACTCGCAAACCTTAGTACTAGCAGCCTTGGTGAAGATGTCAGCCAACTGATCCTCACTTCTTGTATAGCATGGTAAGATTATCCTTTGCTCTACAGCCTACCTCACTTTATGGCAATCCACCTCAATGTGTTTAGTCCTCTCATGAAACACATTGTTGGATGCTATATGTATTGCAGCTTGATTATCACAGTGCATGGTGATTGGAGATGAAGTCAGTATGCCCAAGTCGTTAAGCAGGTTTCTGATCCAGATCAGCTCACTAGTTAGCTTCCTCATTGCCCTATATTCAGCCTCAGCACTTGAGCATGACACAACCTTTTGCTTCTTGCTCTTCCAAGTCACTAAGTTGCCTCCAATGAAGGTGCAGTAGCCTGTAGTTGATCTCCTATCAACTCTATCTCCTGCCCAATCAGCATCACAATACCCAACGATTTCTGTGCTCTTGTTGCATCCCATCCACACTCCTTGTCCTGGCACCTCTCTTAGATATCTTAGTATCCTCTCAACCATGTTCCAATGGTGTATCTTGGGTGCTTGCATGTGCTGGCTCACTTGATTAACTGCAAAGCATATATCTGGTCTAGTGATAGTGAGATATATAAGCTTTCCCACCATCCTTCTATAGTGCTTCACCTCTCCATATGGCTTGCTATCAATCTCCCCCTCTCGCATCACTTTGTACCCATTTTCTAGTGGAGTCTTTGCAGCTCTTCCTCCTAGATCACCAGCCTCTTTCAGTAGATCCAATGCATACTTCCTTTGAGATAGAAATAGTCCTTCCTTGGATCGGCATATCTCAATGCCTAGAAAATATTTGAGCTCTCCCAAATCCTTGATATCAAAGGATGACTTGAGATATGTCTTGGTTGCAAGTATCCCCTCCTTGTCACTGCCAGTGATGATGATATCATCCACATACACTAGGATCACAATGATTCCCTTCTTGCTGGTGAGTGTGAACAAGGTGTGATCAGCTTCTGACTTCACAAAGCCTCTCCCATTGAGTGTGGTGCTTAGCTTGTGATACCAGGCTCTTGGTGATTGCTTCAGACCATAGATAGCTTTCTTCAATCTGAGAACATTGCCCGGCTTCACTAAATGTTCAAGACCAGGAGGTGGCTTCATGTAAACTTCATCTTCCAACTCTCCTTGTAAGAATGCATTCTTCACATCCATCTGCCATAGATCCCACTCTAAGTTGACTGCTAAGGATAGGACTATCCTTATGGTGTGTAGTTTTGCAACTGGCGCAAAAGTATCAAGGTAATCCTCTCCATAGGTTTGAGCGAAGCCTCTTGCTACCAACCTTGTCTTACGCCTTTCCACAGTACCATCAGCATTGTACTTGATAGTGAATATCCACCGACTAGTCACAGCTCTCTTGCCCTTTGGTAGTTCTGCCTCATACCATGTATCATTGATTATCATGGCATTTGACTCACTGCCCACTGATTCCCTCCATTCTGCATGCTCCATAGCTTCCTCATATGATCTTGGAATATACTCCTGATCCAGCTCTCCTATGAACACTACATGCTCTTGTGGGTATTGTGCTAGAGAGCACACTGCTTGGATGGGATGAGCTACTGCTTGAGAGTTGAAGTAGACTCTGTTGTTTTTCCAGTTTGTTGCTGGCTGCCTGACTCTAGTGCTTCTTCTCAAGGTCGGTTGAGTGTTGCCTTCTTCACCACTAGGTCCTGAACTCACAGTAGGCTCCTCTTGAGTCTCTTTTGTGATGTCCTCATGCGCATGCTGTTCAGCTTGTTGCTCAGCTTGATCAGGACTTGCTGACTGCTCCTCTTGATGCTCAGCTTCATTGTCCCCCTCATGATCAAGGTGAGTAACCTCAGGAGTAGTTGCTGGTGTCACTGGTGCTTCTTCTGATATCCCGGTTGACCTCTCAACAGGTACACTGATGCCCAGACTTTCCATGACTCTTCTTAGGTTGGATGCTCTATCTGAAGCGGATTGAGATAGATTCTCTAAATCTTCCCAACTGTTTCCATCATAGTATCCTTTGGATTCCAAGAACTTGACATCTCTGGAGACTAAGACCCTCCTGGTCTCTGGTACAAAGCATTTGTACCCTTTCTGGTGAGGAGAATATCCAATGAACACTGCCTTTGTACTCTTGGCCGCCAACTTATCTATTTGCTCTCCTGGAACAAAGACAAAGCAAAGGCAACCAAACACACGCATATGTTCAATAGAGGGTTTTGTGTTGTTCAATACCTCATAAGGAGATTGATCTTGTAGGATCCTGGTGGGAATCCGGTTGATCAAGTAGCATGCGGTTGTAACAGCATCACTCCAGAATCTTTTAGGCATGCTTGTATGGAACATCATGCTCCTGGCCACCTCCATAAGGTGTCTATTCTTCCTCTCAGCGACCCCATTTTGTTGTGGAGTGTAAGGGCAGCTTGTTTGATGGATCATCCCATGTTTGGCTAAGTGTTGCTTGAATGCCTTGCTTGTGTATTCTCCTCCATTATCTGATCTCAAAATTTTAATCTTGGCATTGAAGTGATTAGTGACATAGTTTTGAAAATTTATGAATGCTTCTAAGACCCTATCTTTTGATGGCAATAAGGTTATCCAAGTATACTTAGACTTTTCATCTATGAATGTCACAAAATATTTGTGATGTTCTCTAGATACACATGGTGCGGTCCAAACATCAGAATGAATAAGATCAAAGCAATTTTCATAAATTTTACTTGATCTAGGGAACACTGTCTTGCAATGTTTCCCTAAGATACAAGCTTCACAGTCACTTTTAAAAGAGATACTAGGCAACATGATGTTCAAAGCACGAGAATGAGGATGTCCTAATCTAGCATGCCACAATACATCTTTAGGTAAAGCTGAAACATAATTTAAAGCATAAGATAAATCGGTTGAGGTCTTGGTGTCTTCCAGCAAGTACAAGTCTCCCTTGGTTACACCATTGCCAAGCAACCTACTAGTCTCAATATCCTGAAAGTACACTTCATTAGGCGTGAATGTAACACTGCACTTAAGATCATTAGTAACTCTTTTTACAGATAACAAATTTGAGGCAAAGCTAGGCATGTAAAGAGCCTTAGAATCTTTGTTAAACAACTTAAGATCACCTATGCCTTTAATTGGTATCTTATCCCCATTTGCAATCATAACATGTCCTAGAGCAGGAACAATGTTTTTAATTAAGGTCAGGTCACTAATCATGTAATGGCTAGCTCCTGAATCTATAACTAGAGGTTTTATCAACTTAGAACTAGTTAAAGCATTCATGGAGATATCACTGATAAGTGCATGAAAAGAGGTACCAAATTTGTTACCAGAGTTATCTTTGAGGAGTTTGATGAGAGCTTCAATGTCTGAGCGCTTGATAGTCTCATCTTGGGGGTTCCTCATGGTTGAGCTGGATGCTAGAGCCTTCTCCCCTCCACTCACTGCTCCGGGTTCACCCATGTCGCCTGAGTAGTTAGCTCTTGCTTCATTGTTACCGGTCCGGAACTTATGTGGCTTCAAATGAGGATGAAGTAGCCAGCACTTATCTTTCTCATGCCCCTTCTTCTTGCAGTGGTCACACACCCACACCTTCTTGTCTTCAGGTTTGAAGTGACCTTTGTTAGCAACACCTTCTGCTTGGTTGGCTATCACAAGGTCTTTCTTTCCTCCAAAGAGACCAACTGAGCCTTGCTCCTTTTGGATCTGAGCACACACTTCATCCAGAGATGGGAGACTAACTCCCCTCAGTATGTGCTTGATCAATTCATTGTACCCGGGGTTAAGAGAGAATAGCAAGGCAAAGACCTTATCTTGCTCTCTTCTCTCATTTAGTACATCCGGGTCAAGGGTTGCTGGTCTCAACATCTCAAGCTCTGCCCATATAGATCTGAACTTCCCAAAGTGTTTATCAAACTCAGTATCCTCTTGACACAGGTTGTTGATAGCCCTCTTGACTTCAAACACTCGGTTAATGTTGGATACATTACCAAACACCTTTTGGAGTGTATCCCATAGTTCTTTTGAAGTCTCACAGTAGGCGTAAGACTCCAAGATTGATGCCTCAAGGCTGTGTTGGATGATAGACAAGACCAGGAGATCCTCTTGAACTCGCTTCTTGTCATCAGCTTCAGCTTGCACCACTTCTTTGCCATCCTCTCCTAGGACAGTCTTCTTCTTGTTGCTCCTGCCTTCTTCAACCACCTCCCAGAGCCCTCTGCCTCCAAGAGCAGTTTTAGTTAGCCTCGCCCAATGTAGATAGTTAGCTCCCTTGAGAGTAACTGGAATGGTCACCATCCGTGAGTGTTCACCAGCAGAATCCATCAAGAGAGTTTTGTGAAAAGAAATTTAAAGATGAACTTTGCTATTTTTGGCAAATTCTGGAGGTGAAAATGAAGAACACTTCAAGAACACCAAGAACTTTACTCAAAATAGTAAGAACACAGAGAAATTGCGGAAGAGAAATAGGTCTCAAGAGCTAGAGAGCTCTGATACCATGTGAGAAATAAGAATTATATGAGAGATTAGATGAGAGTTTGTTGAGTTTAGTTGAGAGTTAATCAAAAGAGAGAGTTGTGTGAAACATATTGCGAGAGAGAGAATTAGAAGGATGTAATGTAATTCCTTGATTTACTTTGGTTCAGATACAAGTCTATAAATAGACTAAGACAAACATTAAACAAAGACAAGTTGTGAAGCATAAAGGAATAAACAAATAGGGTCTGAACTGCGCAGGGCTCGTTCAGCATGGCAAGATAGGGACAGGTGATAAACGACTCTCTTCTCCTTAACTTCACCCGTGACTCTTCCTCCTTCAACTCCAACGTCTCTTTGATCCCTTGTCGACATTCCCATATGTTTAAACCAACTTGAAGCTGCCTTCCTTCTCAAGTAGACCAGTGACTTGTCTTCTAGGGTGAGTTAGGTCACACTTGACCTAACTGTACGGACAAGCTCACTTGCTCTTCCTTGATCACTACGGTTGCTTTACTTCTTCTTTGTCATCATACTTGTCTTTTTTATTGCTTCATCTCAACACCAATAACCTGCCCTGTCTTTAAATCTTGAAACTCAACCTCATCTGGTCTGAAGACAACCTGACAACTCAGATCAACAGTAGCTCTCCTCACAGATAACAGGTTAGATGTAAACTTAGGCATATATAAGGCAGTTGATTTCCTATCAAACAACCTAAGGTTCCCTATCCCTTCTATCTTCACCTTATCACCATTAGCTATCAGAACATTTCCAGTAGCAGGCTGGATATCACTAATCAAGTTCCTATCACTAATCATGTGATGACTAGCTCCTGAATCTATAATAATGGGTTTAGAGTCAGGAGATGATATACCAGCCTTCTTAGATGAGATAAGGGATTGGGCAGCTTTGATAAAGAGATCAAAGTCTATCCTGGCACTACTGAGCGCTCAGTACATGGTTCTTCCTTGAATCACTGAATGCTCAAACTCTTTGAGCTCATATCCATCTAGTTGACTTCTAAGAACACCAGCTTCTCCTAAGTCTGGTACTTTTCCTTCTCTAAGGAAATAATTTATCAGGTTGTTGTAGGTTGGATCCAGGTGCAGCAGTAAGCTCAGAAACTTGTCTCCCATAAACTTCCATAGCCAGTCTGAAGAGTCTCCCACAGGTTCCTGGCGGTTTGAATGTGAGAGTGTGCCTTCAAGATTGGTGTAGACAGAGAGTTGTGTATGATTCCAAGTGTTTGCTGGTCTTCTTGAACCCACTTGTGGTCACGCCTCATGCGTGTGAGCTTGATATCCTCTTGAGTCATCTTCTTTGAAGTTCCAGCCTCCATGATGTGGCTGTCCCAAAGACCATGACTCCCCAAGGTGAATCTGGCCACTCTTGACCATATCAGATAATTAGACCCCTCAAGAGTTACAGGAATAGAAATCTCTGATTTCTCCATCATGAACAGCTGAAGAACATCAAGAACAGCTAGTATCCACTGGTAGAGTGTTCAAAGATATTATCAGAGTGAGAAAAAGAAATTTAAAATAGAATTGGATGAACTTTGCTATTTTTGGTAAATTCTGGAAATGAAAGTGAAGAACACCCCAAGAACAGGATGAACTTTGCCAAAAATAGAAATAAAAAACACAGAATTTGCGGAAGACAATTAGGTTTCAAGAGCTTAGAGCTCTGATACCATGTGAGAATTGATAGGATAAGAGAATCAAAGAGATATGATGCTAGAGGAATGAAGAATAATGAGAGAAAGAGAGAGTTTGTGTGACGAGTTTGAGAGAGAGAGAAGGAGAGAAAATAATTCCTTGATTCATTTAGGCCTCAGCCATGTTACATAAATAGACATACAAGAGTTAGCAATGTGACAAAGAGAATAATAAACAAATGGAGACAGCATCAGACCATGTCACTCTCGCCTGCCCATGGATAGTGACAGCTCCTCTTTCTCTTTCATGCTTCACACAACATGTGATCTTTTGTGCCCTGATTGCCAACGGTCCTCTCCCACTTGTTTACTATATTCCAGACCTTATGGAGAGGATGGCGAGATATTTGAATCATCCTTGCCTTGCAAGGCACTCTTATATGAATCAAACTCCCTCCTTAACTTATCTCCACAACTTTGGTCGCCTATGTCTCATCTCTTGATCTTTATGCCTTCATGTCAACATCAACTTCCTGGTTATTCTCCACTGATTAGTGGTTCCAAATAACCTTCTTAGATCGTGGTTCATCCTGGTTTGATAAGAATCATGAAGATAATGGCATACGTCCGAACATACTAATCTGGAATCATCTGGATAGAAGGTGGGATATCTTCTTGCTCACAACAGTTATGAGATTTATTCAACTTCCTGGTTATTCTCCACTGATTAGTGGTTCCAAATAAAGCTTCTTAGATCGTGGTTCATCCTGGTTTGATAAGAATCATGAAGATAATGGCATATGTCCGAACAGGCTAATCTGGAATCATATGGATAGAAGGTGGGATATCTTCTTGCTCACAACACTTATGAAATTTATTCAACTTCCTGGTTATTCTCCACTGATTAGTGGTTCCAAATAAAGCTTCTTAGATCGTGGTTCATCCTGGTTTGATAAGAATCATGAAGATATTGCCATATGTCCGAACAGGCTAATCTGGAATCATCTGGATAGAAAGTGGGATATCTTCTTACTCACAACTCCTATGAGATTTATTCAACTTCCTGGTTATTCTCCACTGATTAGTGGTTCCAAATAAAGCTTCTTAGATCGTGGTTCATCCTGGTTTGATAAGAATCATGAAGATATTGCCATATGTCCGAACAGGCTAATCTGGAATCATCTGGATAGAAAGTGGGATATCTTTTTACTTACAACTCCTATGAGATTTATTCAAGTTCCTGGTTATTCTCCACTGATTAGTGGTTCCAATCAAGCTTCTTATATATTGGTTCGTCCTGGTTTGATAAGAATCATGAAGATAATGGCATATGTTCGAACAGGCTAATCTGGAATCATCTGGATAGAAGTGGGATATCTTCTTACTCACAACAGTTATGAGATTTATTCAACTTCCTGGTTATTCTCCACTGATTAGTGGTTCAAATAAAGCTTCTTAGATCGTGGTTCATCCTGGTTTGATAAGAATCATGAAGATATTGCCATATGTCCGAACAGGCTAATCTGGAATCATCTGGATAGAAAGTGGGATATCTTCTTACTCACAACTCCTATGAGATTTATTCAACTTCCTGGTTATTCTCCACTGATTAGTGGTTCCAAATAAAGCTTCTTAGATCGTGGTTCATCCTGGTTTGATAAGAATCATGAAGATATTGCCATATGTCCGAACAGGCTAATCTGGAATCATCTGGATAGAAAGTGGGATATCTTCTTACTCACAACTCCTATGAGATTTATTCAACTTCCTGGTTATTCTCCACTGATTATTGGTTCCAAATAAAGCTTCTTAGATCGTGGTTCATCCTGGTTTGATAAGAATCATGAAGATATTGCCATATGTCCGAAACAGGCTAATCTGGAATCATCTGGATAGAAAGTGGGATATCTTCTTACTCACAACTCCTATGAGATTTATTCAACTTCCTGGTTATTCTCCACTGATTAGTGGTTCCAAATAAAGCTTCTTAGATCATGGTTCATCCTGGTTAATAAGAATCATGAAGATAATGGCATATGTCCGAACAGGCTAATCTGGAATCATCTGGATAGAAAGTGGGATATCTTCTTACTCACAACTCCTATGAGATTTATTCAACTTCCTGGTTATTCTCCACTGATTAGTGGTTCCAAATAAAGCTTCTTATATTGGTTCATCCTGGTTTGATAAGAATCATGAAGATAATGGCATATGTCGAACAGGCTAATCTGGAATCATCTGGATAGAAGTGGGATATCTTCTTACTCACAACACTTATGAGATTTATTCAACTTCCTGGTTATTCTCCACTGATTAGTGGTTCCAAATAAAGCTTCTTAGATCGTGGTTCATCCTGGTTTGATAAGAATCATGAAGATATTGCATATGTCCGAACAGGCTAATCTGGAATCATCTGGATAGAAAGTGGGATATCTTCTTACTCACAACTCCTATGAGATTTATTCAACTTCCTGGTTATTCTCCACTGATTAGTGGTTCCAAATAAAGCTTCTTAGATCGTGGTTCATCCTGGTTTGATAAGAATCATGAAGATATTGCCATATGTCCGAACAGGCTAATCTGGAATCATCTGGATAGAAAGTGGGATATCTTCTTACTCACAACTCCTATGAGATTTATTCAACTTCCTGGTTATTCTCCACTGATTAGTGGTTCCAAATAAAGCTTCTTAGATCGTGGTTCATCCTGGTTTGATAAGAATCATGAAGATATGCAATATGTCCGAAAAGGCTAATCTGGAATCATCTGGATAGAAAGTGGGATATCTTCTTGCTCACAACTCTTATGAGATTTATTCAACTTCCTGGTTATTCTCCACTGATTAGTGGTTCCAAATAAAGCTTCTTAGATCGTGGTTCATCCTGGTTTGATAAGAATCATGAAGATATTGCCATATGTCCGAACAGGCTAATCTGGAATCATCTGGATAGAAAGTGGGATATCTTCTTACTCACAACTCCTATGAGATTTATTTAACTTCCTGGTTATTCTCCACTGATTAGTGGTTCCAAATAAAGCTTCTTAGATCGTGGTTCATCCTGGTTTGATAAGAATCATGAAGATAATGCATATGTTCGAACAGGCTAATCTGGAATCATCTGGATAGAAAGTGGGATATCTTTTTTACTTACAACTCCTATGAGATTTATTCAACTTCCTGGTTATTATCCCACTGATTAGTGGTTCCCAATCAAGCTTCTTATATTTGGTTCATCCTGGTTTGATAAGAATCATGAAGATAATGGCATATGTCCGAACAAGCTAATCTGGAATCATCTGGATAGAAGCTGGGATATCTTCTTACTCACAAAGTTATGAGATTTATTCAACTTCCTGGTTATTCTCCACTGATTAGTGGTTCAAAATAAAGCTTCTTAGATCGTGGTTCATCCTGGTTTGATAAGAATCATGAAGATATTGCCATATGTCCGAACAGGCTAATCTGGAATCATCTGGATAGAAAGTGGGATATCTTCTTACACAACAACTCCTATGAGATTTATTCAACTTCCTGGTTATTCTCCACTGATTAGTGGTTCCAAATAAAGCTTCTTAGATCGTGGTTCATCCTGGTTTGATAAGAATCATGAAGATATTGCCATATGTCCGAACAGGCTAATCTGGAATCATCTGGATAGAAAGTGGGATATCTTCTTACTCACAACTCCTATGAGATTTATTCAACTTCCTGGTTATTCTCCACTAATTAGTGGTTCCAATAAAGCTTCTTAGATCGTGGTTCATCCTGGTTTGATAAAGAATCATGAAGATATTGCCATATGTCCGAAAGGCTAATCTGGAATCATCTGGATAGAAAGTGGGATATCTTCTTACTCACAACTCCTATGAGATTTATTCAACTTCCTGGTTATTCTCCACTGATTAGTGGTTCCAAATAAAGCTTCTTAGATCGTGGTTCATCCTGGTTTGATAAGAATCATGAAGATATTGCCATATGTCCGAACAGGCTAATCTGGAATCATCTGGATAGAAGGTGGGATATCTTCTTACTCACAACTCCTATGAGATTTATTCAACTTCCTGGTTATACTACACTGAATAGTGGTTCCAAATAAAGCTTTTTAGATCGTGGTTCAACCTGGTTTGATAAGAATCATGAAGATAATGGCATATGTCCGAACAGGCTAATCTGGAATCATCTGGGATAGAAAGTGGGATATCTTTTTACTACAACCTCTATGAATTATTCAAGTTCCTGGTTATTATCCACTGATTATTGGTTCCCAATTAAGCTTCTTATATATTGGTTCGTCCTGGTTTGATAAGAATCAATGAAGATAATGGCATATGTTCGAACAGGCTAATCTGGAATCATCTGGATAGAAGCTGGGATATCTCTTACTCGCAACAGTATGAGATTTATTCAACTTCCTGGTATTCTCCACTGATTAGTGGTTCAG